>NW_027448141.1:0-72175 GCF_038048845.1 Mixophyes fleayi | reverse complement strand
TATCATGAATCATGAATCTTGAATTATGAATTATGAATTGAATCATGAATCATGTATTGAATCATGAATCATGAATCAAGAATCATGAATTATGAATCATGAATTGAATAATGAATCATGAAACATGAATCAAATCATGAATCATGAGTAAAAAATCATGAATCGAATGATGAATCATGAATTGAATCATGAATCATGAATCATGAATTATGAATTGAATCATGAATCATGAATCATGTATTGAATCATGAATCATGAATCATGAATCTTGAATCATGAATTGAATCATAAATCATGAATCATGAATCGAATCATGAATCATGAATCAAGAATCATAAATCGAATCATGAATCATGAATCGAATCATGAATCATGAATCATGAATTGAATCATAAATCATGAATCATGAATCATGAATTGAATCATGATTCATGAATCATGAAATATGAATTGAATCATGAATCATGAATCATGAATCATGAATTGAATCATGAATCTTGAATCATGAATCATGTATCATGAATTGAATCATGAATCATGAATCATGAATTGAATCATGAATCATGAATCATGAATCATGAATCATAAATCATGAATTGAATCATGAATCATGAATCATGAATTGAATCATGAATCGAATCATGAATCATGAATCATGAATTGAATCATGAATCATGAATCATGAATTGAATCATGAATCATAAATCATGAATTGAATCATGAATCATGAATCATGAATTGAATCATGAATTGAATCATGAATCATGAATCATGAATTGAATCATGAATCATGAATCGAATCATGAATCATGAATCATGAATTGAATCATGAATAATGAATCATGAATCATGAATCATGAATCATGAATTGAATCATGAATCATGAATCGAATCATGAATAATGAATTGAATCATGAATCGAATCATGAATCATGAATCATGAATTGTATTATGAATCATGAATCGAATCATGAATCTTGAATCATGAATCGAATCATGAATCGAATCATGAATCATGAATTGAATCATGAATCATGAATCATGAATCATGAATTGAATCATGAATCATGAATCATGAATCATGAATCATGAATCATGAATCATGAATTGAATCATGAATCATGAATCATGAATCGAATCATGAATCATGAATCAAGAATCATGAATTGAATCATGAATCATGAATCGAATCATTAATCTTGAATCATGAATTGAATCATGAATCATGAATCGAATCATGAATCATGAATCAAGAATCATGAATTGAATCATGAATCATGAATCGAATCATTAATCTTGAATCATGAATCGAATCATAAATCATGAATCGAATCATGAATCATGAATTGAATCATGAATCATAAATCATGAATCATGAATCGAATCATGAATCATGAATCATGAATCGTGAATCATGAATCATAAATTGAATCATGAATCATGAATCATGAATCGTGAATCATGAATCATAAATTGAATCATGAATCATGAATTGAATCATAAATCATGAATCATGAATCATGAATCATGAATCATGAATCATGAATCATGAATCATAAATCGAATCATGAATCATGAATCATGAATTGAATCATGAATCTTGAATCATGAATTGAATCATGAATCATGAATCATGAATCATAAATCGAATCATGAATCATGAATCATGAATTGAATCATGAATCTTGAATCATGAATCATGAATCATGAATCGAATCATGAATCATGAATCGAATCATGAATCTTGAATCATGAATTGAATCATGAATCATGAATTATGAATCATAATTCATGAATTATGAATCTTAAATCGAATCATGAATCATTAATCATGAATCATGAATCAAATTATAAATCATGAATTGAATCATGAATCATGAATCATGAATTGAATCATAAATCATGAATCGAATCATGAATCATGAATCATGAATCATGTATTGAATCATGAATCATAAATCATGAATCATGAATCGAATCATGAATCATGAATCATGAATCGTGAATCATGAATCGTAAATTGAATCATGAATCATGAATTGAATCATAAATCATGAATCATGAATCATGAATCATGAATCATGAATCATGAATCATAAATTGAATCATGAATCATGACTCATGAATCGAATCATGAATCATGAATCATGAATCATGAATTGAATCATGAATCATGAATCATGAAATATGAATTGAATCATCAATCATGAATCATGAATTGAATCATGAATCTTGAATCATGAATCATGAATCATGAATTGAATCATGAATCATGAATCATGAATTGAATCATGAATCATGAATCATGAATCATGAATCATGAATCATAAATCGAATCATGAATCATGAATTGAATCATGAATCGAATCATGAATTGAATCATGAATCATGAATCGAATCATGAATCATGAATCATGAATTGAATCATGAATCATGAATCATGAATCATGAATCATGAATTGAATCATGAATCATGAATCGAATCATGAATAATGAATTGAATCATGAATCGAATCATGAATCATGAATCATGAATTGTATCATGAATCATGAATCGAATCATGAATCTTGAATCATGAATTGAATCATGAATCGAATCATGAATCATGAATCGAATCATGAATCATGAATCAAGAATCATGAATTGAATCATGAATCATGAATCGAATGATGAATCTTGAATCATGAATTGAATCATGAATCATGAATCATGAATCATGAATTGAATAATGAATCATGAAACATGAATCGAATCATGAATCATGAGTAAAAAATCATGAATCGAATGATGAATCATGAATCGAATCATGAATCATGAGTAAAAAATCATGAATCGAATGATGAATCATGAATTGAATCATGAATCATGAATCATGAATTATGAATTGAATCATGAATCATGAATCATGTATTGAATCATGAATCATGAATCATGAATCATGAATTGAATCATAAATCCTGAATCATGATCGAATCATGAATCATGAATCAAGAATCATAAATCGAATCATGAATCATGAATCGAATCATGAATCATGAATCATGAATTGAATCATAATCATGAATCATGAATTGAATCATGAATCATGAATCATGAAATATGAATTGAATCATGAATCATGAATCATGAATTGAATCATGAATCTAGAATCATGAATCATGAATCATGAATTGAATCATGAATCATGAATCATGAATTGAATCATGAATCGAATCATGAATCATGAATCATGAATTGAATCATGAATCATGAATCATGAATTGAATCATGAATCATGAATCGAATCATGAATCATGAATCATGAATTATGAATCTTAAATCGAATCATGAATCATGAATCGAATCATGAATCATGAGTCAAGAATCATGAATCGAATCATGAATCATGAATCATGAATCATGAATCATGAATTGAATCATGAATCATGAATCATGAATTGAATCATGAATCATGAATCATGAATCATGAATCATGAATCATGAATTGAATCATGAATCATGAATCTTGAATTATGAATTATGAATTGAATCATGAATCATGAATTGAATCATGAATCATGAATCATGAATCATGAATCATGAATCATGAATTATGAATCTTAAATCGAATCATGAATCATGAATCATGAATCGAATCATAAATCATGAATCGAATCATGAATCATGAATTGAATCATGAATCATAAATCATGAATCATGAATCGAATCATGAATCATGAATCATGAATCGTGAATCATGAATCATAAATTGAATCATGAATCATGAATCATGAATCGTGAATCATGAATCATAAATTGAATCATGAATCATGAATTGAATCATAAATCATGAATCATGAATCATGAATCATGAATCATGAATCATGAATCATGAATCATAAATCGAATCATGAATCATGAATCATGAATTGAATCATGAATCTTGAATCATGAATTGAATCATGAATCATGAATCATGAATCATAAATCGAATCATGAATCATGAATCATGAATTGAATCATGAATCTTGAATCATGAATCATGAATCATGAATCATGAATCGAATCATGAATCATGAATCGAATCATGAATCTTGAATCATGAATTGAATCATGAATCATGAATTATGAATCATAATTCATGAATTATGAATCTTAAATCGAATCATGAATCATTAATCATGAATCATGAATCAAATTATAAATCATGAATTGAATCATGAATCATGAATCATGAATTGAATCATAAATCATGAATCGAATCATGAATCATGAATCATGAATCATGAATCATGAATTGAATCATGAATCATAAATCATGAATCATGAATCGAATCATGAATCATGAATCATGAATCGTGAATCATGAATCGTAAATTGAATCATGAATCATGAATTGAATCATAAATCATGAATCATGAATCATGAATCATGAATCATGAATCATGAATCATAAATTGAATCATGAATCATGACTCATGAATCGAATCATGAATCATGAATCATGAATCATGAATTGAATCATGAATCATGAATCATGAAATATGAATTGAATCATCAATCATGAATCATGAATTGAATCATGAATCTTGAATCATGAATCATGAATCATGAATTGAATCATGAATCATGAATCATGAATTGAATCATGAATCATGAATCATGAATCATGAATCATGAATCATAAATCGAATTATGAATCATGAATTGAATCATGAATCGAATCATGAATTGAATCATGAATCATGAATCGAATCATGAATCATGAATCATGAATTGAATCATGAATCATGAATCATGAATCATGAATCATGAATTGAATCATGAATCATGAATCGAATCATGAATAATGAATTGAATCATGAATCGAATCATGAATCATGAATCATGAATTGTATCATGAATCATGAATCGAATCATGAATCTTGAATCATGAATTGAATCATGAATCGAATCATGAATCATGAATTGAATCATGAATCATGAATCATGAATTGAATCATGAATCATGAATCATGAATCATGAATTGAATCATGAATCTTGAATCATGAATCGAATCATGAATCATGAATCAAGAATCATGAATTGAATCACGAATCATGAATCGAATCATGAATCTTGAATCATGAATTGAATCATGAATCATGAATCATGAATCATGAATTGAATAATGAATCATGAAACATGAATCGAATGATGAATCATGAGTAAAAAATCATGAATCGAATGATGAATCATGAATTGAATCATGAATCATGAATCATGAATTATGAATTGAATCATGAATCATGAATCATGTATTGAATCATGAATCATGAATCATGAATTATGAATCATGAATTGAATCATAAATCATGAATCATGAATCGAATCATGAATCATGAATCAAGAATCATAAATCGAATCATGAATCATGAATTGAATCATGAATCATGAATTGAATCATAAATCATGAATCATGAATCATGAATTGAATCATGAATCATGAATCATGAAATATGAATTGAATCATGAATCATGAATCATGAATTGAATCATGAATCTTGAATCATGAATTATGAATTGAATCATGAATCATGAATCATGAATTGAATCATGAATCATGAATCATGAATCATAAATCATGAATCATAAATCGAATCATGAATCATGAATTGAATCATGAATCGAATCATGAATTATGAATCTTAAATCGAATCATGAATCATGAATCATGAATCGAATCATAAATCATGAATCATGAATCATGAATTGAATAATGAATCATGAATCATGAATCGAATCATGAATCATGAGTCAAGAATCATGAATCGAATCATGAATCATGAATCATGAATCATGAATCATGAATCATGAATCATGAATTGAATCATTAATCATGAATCATGAATTGAATCATGAATCATGAATCATGAATCATGAATCATGAATCATGAATTGAATCATGAATCCTGAATCATGAATTGAATCATGAATCATGAATCTTGAATTATGAATTATGAATTGAATCATGAATCATGAATTGAATCATAAATCATGAATCATGAATTATGAATCTTAAATCGAATCATGAATCATGAATCATGAATCGAATCATAAATCATGAATCGAATCATGAATCATGAATCATGAATTGAATCATGAATCATAAATCATGAATCATGAATCGAATCATGAATCATGATCGTGAATCATGAATCATAAATTGAATCATGAATCATGAATTGAATCATAAATCATGAATCATGAATCATGAATCATGAATCATGAATCATGAATCATAAATCGAATTATGAATGATGAATCATGAATCGAATCATGATCATGAATCATGAATCATGAATTGAATCATGAATCATGAATCATGAAATATGAATTGAATCATCAATCATGAATTGAATCATGAATCTTGAATCATGAATCATGAATCATGAATTGAATCATGAATCATGAATTGAATCATGAATCATGAATCATGAATCATGAATCATAAATCGAATCATGAATCATGAATTGAATCATGAATCGAATCATGAATCATGAATCATGAATTGAATCATGAATCATGAATCATGAATTGAATCATGAATCATGAATCGAATCATGAATCATGAATCATGAATTTAATCATGAATCATGAATCATGAATCATGAAATGAATCATGAATCATGAATTGAATCATGAATCATGAATCTTGAATTATGAATTATGAATTGAATCATGAATCATGTATTGAATCATGAATCATGAATCAAGAATCATGAATTATGAATCATGAATTGAATAATGAATCATGAAACATGAATCAAATCATGAATCATGAGTAAAAATCATGAATCGAATGATGAATCATGAATTGAATCATGAATCATGAATCATGAATTATGATTGAATCATGAATCATGAATCATGTATTGAATCATGAATCATGAATAATGAATCTTGAATCATGAATTGAATCATAAATCATGAATCATGAATCGAATCATGAATCATGAATCAAGAATCATAAATCGAATCATGAATCATGAATCGAATCATGAATCATGAATCATGAATTGAATCATAAATCATGAATCATGAATCATGAATTGAATCATGATTCATGAATCATGAAATATGAATTGAATCATGAATCATGAATCATGAATCATGAATTGAATCATGAATCTTGAATCATGAATCATGTATCATGAATTGAATCATGAGTCATGAATCATGAATTGAATCATGAATCATGAATCATGAATCATGAATCATGAATCATAAATCGAATCATGAATCGAATCATGAATCGAATCATGAATCATGAATCATGAATTGAATCATGAATCATGAATCATGAATTGAATCATGAATCATAAATCATGAATTGAATCATGAATCATGAATCATGAATTGAATCATGAATTGAATCATGAATCATGAATCATGAATTGAATCATGAATCATGAATCGAATCATGAATCACGAATCATGAATTGAATCATGAATAATGAATCATGAATCATGAATCATGAATCATGAATTGAATCATGAATCATGAATCGAATCATGAATAATGAATTGAATCATGAATCGAATCATGAATCATGAATCATGAATTGTATTATGAATCATGATCGAATCATGAATCTTGAATCATGAATCGAATCATGATCGAATCATGAATCATGAATTGAATCATGAATCATGAATCATGAATCATGAATTGAATCATGAATCATGAATCATGAATCATGAATCATGAATCATGAATCATGAATTGAATCATGAATCATGAATCGAATCATGAATCATGAATCAAGAATCATGAATTGAATCATGAATCATGAATCGAATCATTAATCTTGAATCATGAATTGAATCATGAATCATGAATCATGAATCGAATCATGAATCATGAATCAAGAATCATGAATTGAATCATGAATCATGAATCGAATCATTAATCTTGAATCATGAATTGAATCATGAATCATGAATTGAATCATGAATCATGAGTAAAAAATCATGAATCGAATGATGAATCATGAATTGAATCATGAATCATGAATCATGAATCATGAGTAAAAAATCATGATCGAATGATGAATCATGAATTGAATCATGAATCATGAATCATGAATTATGAATTGAATCATGAATCATGAATCATGAATTGAATCATAAATCATAATCATGAATCGAATCATGAATCATGAATCATGAATCATGAATCATGAATTGAATCATGAATCATAAATCATGATTGAATCATGAATCATGAATCATGAATTGAATCATGAATCATGAATCATGAATTGAATCATGAATCATGAATCATGAATCATGAATTGAATCATGAATCGAATCATGAATCATGAATTGAATCATGAATCATGAATCATGATTGAAACATGAATCATGAATTTAATCATGAATCATGAATCATGAATCATGAAATGAATCATGAATCATGAATTGAATCATGAATCATGAATCTTGAATTATGAATTATGAATTGAATCATGAATCATGTATTGAATCATGAACCATGAATCATGAATCATGAATCATGAATTGAATGATAAATCATGAATCATGAATCATGAATCATGAATATTGAATCATGAATTGAATCATGAATCATGATCGAATCATGAATAATGAATTGAATCATGAATCATGAATCATGAATCATGAATATTGAATCATGAATTGAATCATGAATCATGAATCGAATCATGAATCATGAATCGAATCATGAATAATGAATTGAATCATGAATCGATTCATGAATCATGAATCATGAATTGTATCATGATTCATGAATCGAATCATGAATCATGAATTAAATCATGAATCATGAATCAAGAATCATGAATTATGAATCATGATTGAATAATGAATCATGAAACATGAATCAAATCATGAATCATGAGTAAAAAATCATGAATCGAATGATGAATCATGATTGAATCATGAATCATGAATCATGAATTATGAATTGAATCATGAATCATGAATCATGTATTGAATCATGAATCATGAATCATGAATCATGAATCATGAATTGAATGATAAATCATGAATCATGAATCGAATCATGAATCATGAATCAAGAATCATAAATCGAATCATGAATCATGAATTGAATCATGAATCATGAATCATGAATTGAATCATAAATCATGAATCATGAATCATGAATTGAATCATGATTCATGAATCATGAAATATGAATTGAATCATGAATCATGAATCATGAATCATGAATTGAATCATGAATCTTGAATCATGAATCATGTATCATGAATTGAATCATGAATCATGAATTGAATCATGAATCATGAATCATGAATCATGAATCATGAATCATAAATCGAATCATGAATCGAATCATGAATCGAATCATGAATCATGAATCATGAATTTAATCATGAATCATGAATCATGAATTGAATCATGAATCATGAATCGAATCATGAATCATGAATTGAATCATGAATCATGAATCATGAATTGAATCATGAATTGAATCATGAATCATGAATCATGAATTGAATCATGAATCATGAATCGAATCATGAATCATGAATCATGAATTGAATCATGAATAATGAATCATAAATCATGAATCATGAATCATGAATTGAATCATGAATCATGAATCGAATCATGAATAATGAATTGAATCATGAATCGAATCATGAATCATGAATCATGAATTGTATCATGAATCATGAATTGTATCATGAATCATGAATTGTATCATGAATCATGAATCGAATCATGAATCTTGAATCATGAATCGAATCATGAATCGAATCATGAATCATGAATTGAATCATGAATCATGAATCATGAATCATGAATTGAATCATGAATCATGAATCATGAATCATGAATTGAATCATGAATCATGAATCATGAATCGAATCATGAATCATGAATCAAGAATCATGAATTGAATCATGAATCATGAATCGAATCATTAATCTTGAATCATGAATTGAATCATGAATCATGAATTGAATCATGAATCATGAGTAAAAAATCATGAATCGAATGATGAATCATGAATTGAATCATGAATCATGAATCATGAGTAAAAAATCATAATCGAATGATGAATCATGAATTGAATCATGAATCATGAATCATGAATTATGAATTGAATCATGAATCATGAATCATGAATTGAATCATAAATCATAAATCATGAATCGAATCATGAATCATGAATCATGAATCATGAATTGAATCATGAATCATAAATCATGAATTGAATCATGAATCATGAATCATGAATTGAATCATGAATCATGAATCATGAATTGAATCATGAATCATGAATCATGAATCATGAATTGAATCATGAATCGAATCATGAATCATGAATTGAATCATGAATCATGAATCATAAATTGAAACATGAATCATGAATTTAATCATGAATCATGAATCATGAATCAAGAAATGAATCATGAATCATGAATTGAATCATGAATCATGAATCTTGAATTATGAATTATGAATTGAATCATGAATCATGTATTGAATCATGAATCATGAATCATGAATCATGAATCATGAATTGAATGATAAATCATGAATCATGAATCATGAATCATGAATATTGAATCATGAATTGAATCATGAATCATGAATCGAATCATGAATAATGAATTGAATCATGAATCGATTCATGAATCATGAATCATGAATTGTATCATGATTCATGAATCGAATCATGAATCATGAATTGAATCATGAATCATGAATCAAGAATCATGAATTATGAATCATGAATTGAATAATGAATCATGAAACATGAATCAAATCATGAATCATGAGTAAAAAATCATGAATCGAATGATGAATCATGAATTGAATCATGAATCATGAATCATGAATTATGAATTGAATCATGAATCATGAATCATGTATTGAATCATGAATCATGAATCATGAATCATGAATCATGAATTGAATCATAAATCATGAATCATGAATCGAATCATGAATCATGAATCAAGAATCAGAAATCGAATCATGAATCATGAATCGAATCATGAATCATGAATCATGAATTGAATCATAAATCATGAATCATGAATCATGAATTGAATCATGATTCATGAATCATGAAATATGAATTGAATCATGAATCATGAATCATGAATCATGAATTGAATCATGAATCTTGAATCATGAATCATGTATCATGAATTGAATCATGAATCATGAATCATGAATTGAATCATGAATCATGAATCATGAATCATGAATCATAAATCGAATCATGAATCGAATCATGAATCGAATCATGAATCATGAATCATGAATTGAATCATGAATCATGAATCATGAATTGAATCATGAATCATGAATCGAATCATGAATCATGAATCATGAATTGAATCATGAATCATGAATCATGAATTGAATCATGAATTGAATCATGAATCATGAATCATGAATTAAATCATGAATCATGAATCGAATCATGAATCATGAATTGAATCATGAATAATGAATCATGAATCATGAATCATGAATCATGAATTGAATCATGAATCATGAATCGAATCATGAATAATGAATTGAATCATGAATCGAATCAGGAATCATGAATCATGAATTGTATCATGAATCATGAATCGAATCATGAATCTTGAATCATGAATCGAATCATGAATCGAATCATGAATCATGAATTGAATCATGAATCATGAATCATGAATCATGAATTGAATCATGAATCATGAATCATGAATCATGAATTGAATCATGAATCATGAATCATGAATCGAATCATGAATCATGAATCAAGAATCATGAATTGAATCATGAATCATGAATTGAATCATGAATCATGAGTAAAAAATCATGAATCGAATGATGAATCATGAATTGAATCATGAATCATGAATCATGAATCATGAGTAAAAAATCATGAATCGAATGATGAATCATGAATTAAATCATGAATCATGAATCATGAATTATGAATTGAATCATGAATCATAAATCATGAATCGAATCATGAATCATGAATCATGAATCATGAATCATGAATTGAATCATGAATCATAAATCATGAATTGAATCATGAATCATGAATCATGAATTGAATCATGAATCATGAATCATGAATTGAATCATGAATCATGAATCATGAATCATGAATTGAATCATGAATCGAATCATGAATTGAATCATGAATCATGAATCATAAATTGAAACATGAATCATGAATTTAATCATGAATCATGAATCATGAATCATGAAATGAATCATGAATCATGAATTGAATCATGAATCATGAATCTTGAATTATGAATTATGAATTGAATCATGAATCATGTATTGAATCATGAATCATGAATCATGAATCATGAATCATGAATTGAATGATAAATCATGAATCATGAATCGAATCATGAATCATGAATCAAGAATCATAAATCGAATCATGAATCATGAATCGAATCATGAATCATGAATCATGAATTGAATCATAAATCATGAATCATGAATCATGAATTGAATCATGATTCATGAAACATGAAATATGAATTGAATCATGAATCATGAATCATGAATTGAATCATGAATCTTGAATCATGAATCATGAATTGAATCATGAATCATGAATTGAATCATGAATCATGAATCATGAATCATAAATCATGAATCATAAATCGAATCATGAATCATGAATTGAATCATGAATCGAATCATGAATCATGAATCATGAATTGAATCATGAATCATGAATCATGAATTGAATCATGAATCATGAGTCGAATCATGAATCATGAATCATGAATCATGAATTATGAATCTTAAATCGAATCATGAATCATGAATCATGAATCGAATCATAAATCATGAATCATGAATCATGAATTGAATAATGAATCATGAATCATGAATCGAATCATGAATCATGAGTCAAGAATCATGAATCGAATCATGAATCATGAATCATGAATCATGAATCATGAATCATGAATTGAATCATGAATCATGAATCATGAATTGAATCATGAATCATGAATCATGAATCATGAATCATGAATCATGAATCATGAATTGAATCATTAATCCTGAATCATGAATTGAATCATGAATCATGAATCTTGAATTATGAATTATGAATTGAATCATGAATCATGAATTGAATCATAAATCATGAATCATGAATTATGAATCTTAAATCGAATCATGAATCATGAATCATGAATCGAATCATAAATCATGAATCGAATCATGAATCATGAATCATGAATTGAATCATGAATCATACATCATGAATCATGAATCGAATCATGAATCATGAATCGTGAATCATAAATCATAAATTGAATCATGAATCATGAATTGAATCATAAATCATGAATCATGAATCATGAATCATGAATCATGAATCATGAATCATAAATCGAATTATGAATGATGAATCATGAATCGAATCATGAATCATGAATCATGAATCATGAATTGATTTAATGAATCATGAATCATGAAATATGAATTGAATCATCAATCATCAATCATGAATTGAATCATGAATCATGAATCATGAATCATGAATTGAATCATGAATCATGAATCATGAATTGAATCATGAATCATGAATCATGAATCATGAATCATAAATCGAATCATGAATCATGAATTGAATCATGAATCGAATCATGAATCATGAATCATGAATTGAATCATGAATCATGAATCATGAATTGAATCATGAATCATGAATCATGAATTGAATCATGAATCATGAATCATGAATCATGAATCATAAATCGAATCATGAATCATGAATTGAATCATGAATCGAATCATGAATCATGAATCATGAATTGAATCATGAATCATGAATCATGAATTGAATCATGAATCATGAATTGAATCATGAATCATGAATCATGAATTGAATCATGAATCATGAATCATGAATCATGAATATTGAATCATGAATTGAATCATGAATCATGAATCGAATCATGAATAATGAATTGAATCATGAATCGAATCATGAATCATGAATCATGAATTGTATCATGATTCATGAATCGTATGAATTGAATCATGAATCGAATCATGAATCATGAATTGATATCATGAATCATGAATCAAGAATCATGATTGAATCATGAATCGAATCATGAATCTTGAATCATGAATTGAATCATGAATCATGAATTATGAATCATGAATTGAATAATGAATCATGAATTATGAATCATGAATTGAATAATGAATCATGAAACATGAATCAAATCATGAATCATGAGTAAAAAATCATGAATCGAATGATGAATCATGAATTGAATCATGAATCATGAATCATGAATTATGAATTGAATCATGAATCATGAATCATGTATTGAATCATGAATCATGAATAATGATCATGAATCATGAATTGAATCATAAATCATGAATCATGAATCGAATCATGAATCATGAATCAAGAATCAGAAATCGAATCATGAATCATGAATCGAATCATGAATCATGATCATGAATTGAATTCATAAATCATGAATCATGAATCATGAATTGAATCATGATTCATGAATCATGAAATATGAATTGAATCATGAATCATGAATCATGAATCATGAATTGAATCATGAATCTTGAATCATGAATCATGTATCATGAATTGAATCATGAATCATGAATCATGAATTGAATCATGAATCATGAATCATGAATCATCAATCGAATCATGAATCGAATCATGAATCGAATCATGAATCATAAATCATGAATTAAATCATGAATCATGAATCATGAATTGAATCATGAATCATGATCGAATCATGAATCATGAATCATGAATTGAATCATGAATCATGAATCATGAATTGAATCATGAATTGAATCATGAATCATGAATCATGAATTAAATCATGAATCATGAATCGAATCATGAATCATGAATCATGAATTGAATCATGAATAATGAATCATGAATCATGAATCATGAATCATGAATTGAATCATGAATCATGAATCGAATCATGAATAATGAATTGAATCATGATCGAATCAGGAATCATGAATCATGAATTGTATCATGAATCATGAATCGAATCATGAATCTTGAATCATGAATCGAATCATGAATCGAATCATGAATCATGAATTGAATCATGAATCATGAATCATGAATCATGATTGAATCATGAATCATGAATCATGAATCATGAATTGAATCATGAATCATGAATCATGAATCGAATCATGAATCATGAATCAAGAATCATGAATTGAATCATGAATCATGAATTGAATCATGAATCATGAGTAAAAAATCATGATCGAATGATGAATCATGAATTGAATCATGAATCATGAATCATGAATCATGAGTAAAAAATCATGAATCGAATGATGAATCATGAATTAAATCATGAATCATGAATCATGAATTATGAATTGAATCATGAATCATAAATCATGAATCGAATCATGAATCATGAATCATGAATCATGAATCATGAATTGAATCATGAATCATAAATCATGAATTGAATCATGAATCATGAATCATGAATTGAATCATGATCATGAATCATGAATTGAATCATGAATCATGAATCATGAATCATGAATTGAATCATGAATCGAATCATGAATCATGAATTGAATCATGAATCATGAATCATAAATTGAAACATGAATCATGAATTTAATCATGAATCATGAATCATGAATCATGAAATGAATCATGAATCATGAATTGAATCATGAATCATGAATCTTGAATTATGAATTATGAATTGAATCATGAATCATGTATTGAATCATGAATCATGAATCATGAATCATGAATCATGAATTGAATGATAAATCATGAATCATGAATCGAATCATGAATCATGAATCAAGAATCATAAATCGAATCATGATCATGAATCGAATCATGAATCATGAATCATGAATTGAATCATAAATCATGAATCATGAATCATGAATTGAATCATGATTCATGAAACATGAAATATGAATTGAATCATGAATCATGAATCATGAATTGAATCATGAATCTTGAATCATGAATCATGAATTGAATCATGAATCATGAATTGAATCATGAATCATGAATCATGAATCATAAATCATGAATCATAAATCGAATCATGAAATCATGAATTGAATCATGAATCGAATCATGAATCATGAATCATGAATTGAATCATGAATCATGAATCATGAATTGAATCATGAATCATGAGTCGAATCATGAATCATGAATCATGAATCATGAATCATGAATATGAATCTTAAATCGAATCATGAATCATGAATCATGAATCGAATCATAAATCATGAATCATGAATCATGAATTGAATAATGAATCATGAATCATGAATCGAATCATGAATCATGAGTCAAGAATCATGAATCGAATCATGAATACATGAATCATGAATCATGAAATCATGAATCATGAATTGAATCATGAATCATGAATCATGATTGAATCATGAATCATGAATCATGAATCATGAATCATGAATCATGAATTGAATCATGAATCCTGAATCATGAATTGAATCATGAATCATGAATCTTGAATTATGAATTATGAATTGAATCATGAATCATGAATTGAATCATAAATCATGAATCATGAATTATGAATCTTAAATCGAATCATGAATTCATGAATCATGAATCGAATCATAAATCATGAATCGAATCATGAATCATGAATCATGAATTGAATCATGAATCATACATCATGAATCATGAATCGAATCATGAATCATGAATCGTGAATCATGAATCATAAATTGAATCATGAATCATGAATTGAATCATAAATCATGAATCATGAATCATGAATCATGAATCATGAATCATGAATCATAAATCGAATTATGAATGATGAATCATGAATCGAATCATGAATCATGAATCATGAATCATGAATTGATTTAATGAATCATGAATCATGAAATATGAATTGAGTCATCAATCATCAATCATGAATTGAATCATGAATCATGAATCATGAATCATGAATTGAATCATGAATCATGAATCATGAATTGAATCATGAATCATGAATCATGAATCATGAATCATAATCGAATCATGAATCATGAATTGAATCATGAATCGAATCATGAATCATGAATCATGAATTGAATCATGAATCATGAATCATGAATTGAATCATGAATCATGAATCATGAATTGAATCATGAATCATTGAATCATGAATCATGAATCAAAGATCAGATCATATCTTGTATATGATCTTGAAGCGAATTGAATCATGATCGAATCATGAATCATGAATCATGAATTGAATCATGAATCATGAATCATGAATTGAATCATGAATCATGAATCGAATCATGAATCATGAATCATGAATTGAATCATGAATCATGAATCATGAATCATGAATATTGAATCATGAATTGAATCATGAATCATGAATCGAATCATGAATAATGAATTGAATCATGATCGAATCATGAATCATGAATCATGAATTGTATCATGATTCATGAATCGAATCATGAATCTTGAATCATGAATTGAATCATGAATCGAATCATGAATCATGAATTGAATCATGAATCATGAATCAAGAATCATGAATTGAATCATGAATCGAATCATGAAGTTTGAATCATGAATTGAATCATGAATCATGAATTATGAATCATGAATTGATAATGAATCATGAATTATGAATCATGAATTGAATAATGAATCATGAAACATGAATCAAATCATGAATCATGAGTAAAAAATCATGAATCGAATGATGAATCATGAATTGAATCATGAATCTTGAATCATGAATTATGAATTGAATCATGAATCATGAATCATGTATTGAATCATGAATCATGAATCATGTATTGAATCATGAATCATGAATCATGAATCATGAATCATGAATTGAATCATAAATCATGAATCATGAATCGAATCAAGAATCATGAATCAAGAATCATAAATCGAATCATGAATCATGAATCGAATCATGAATCATGAATTGAATCATAAATCATGAATCATGAGTCATGAATTGAATCATGAATCATGAATCATGAATTGAATCATGAATCATGAGTCGAATCATGAATCATGAATCATGAATCATGAATCATGAATTATGAATCTTAAATCGAATCATGAATCATGAATCATGAATCGAATCATAAATCATGAATCATGAATCATGAATTGAATAATGAATCATGAATCATGAATCGAATCATGAATCATGAGTCAAGAATCATGAATCGAATCATGAATCATGAATCATGAATCATCAATCATGAATCATGAATCATGAATTGAATCATGAATCATGAATCATGAATTGAATCATGAATCATGAATCATGAATCATGAATCATGAATTGAATCATGAATCCTGAATCATGAATTGAATCATGAATCATGAATCTTGATTATGAATTATGAATTGAATCATGAATCATGAATTGAATCATAAATCATGAATCATGAATTATGAATCTTAAATCGAATCATGAATCATGAATCATGAATCGAATCATAAATCATGAATCGAATTCATGAATCATGAATCATGAATTGAATAATGAATCATACATCATGAATCATGATCGAATCATGAATCATGAATCGTGAATCATGAATCATAAATTGAATCATGAATCATGAATTGAATCATAAATCATGAATCATGAATCATGAATCATGAATCATGAATCATGAATCATGAATTGAATCATAAATCATGAATCATGAATCATGAATCATGAATCATGAATTCATGAATCATGAATCATGAATCATAAATCGAATTATGAATGATGAATCATGAATCGAATCATGAATCATGAATCATGAATCATGAATTGATTAATGAATCATGAATCATGAAATATGAATTGAATCATCAATCATCAATCATGAATTGAATCATGAATCTTGAATCATGAATCATGAATCATGAATTGAATCATGAATCATGAATCATGAATTGAATCATGAATCATGAATCATGAATCATGAATCATAAATCGAATCATGAATCATGAATTGAATCATGAATCGAATCATGAATCATGAATCATGAATTGAATCATGAATCATGAATCATGAATTGAATCATGAATCATGAATCATGAATTGAATCATGAATCATGAATCGAATCATGAATCATGAATCATGAATTGAATCATGAATCATGAATCATGAATCATGAATATTGAATCATGAATTGAATCATAGAATCGAATCATGAATAATGAATTGAATCATGAATCGAATCATGAATCATGAATCATGACTTGTATCATGATTCATGAATCGAATCATGAATCTTGAATCATGAATTGAATCATGAATCATGAATCGAATCATGAATAATGAATTGAATCATGAATCGAATCATGAATCATGAATCATGAATTGTATCATGATTCATGAATCGAATCATGAATCTTGAATCATGAATTGAATCATGAATCGAATCATGAATCATGAATTGAATCATGAATCATGAATCAAGAATCATGAATTGAATCATGAATCGAATCATGAATCTTGAATCATGAATTGAATCATGAATCATGAATTATGAATCATGAATTGAATAATGAATCATAAATTATGATCATGAATTGAATAATGAATCATGAAACATGAATCAAATCATGAATCATGAGTAAAAAATCATGAATCGAATGATGAATCATGAATTGAATCATGAATCATGAATCATGAATTATGAATTGAATCATGAATCATGAATCATGTATTGAATCATGAATCATGAATCATGTATTGAATCATGAATCATGAATCATGAATCATGAATCATGAATCATGAAATTGAATCATAAATCATGAATCATGAATCGAATCATGAATCATGAATCAAGAATCATAAATCGAATCATGAATCATGAATCGAATCATGAATCATGAATCATGAATTGAATCATAAATCATGAATCATGAATCATGAATTGAATCATGATTCATGAATCATGGAAATATGAATTGAATCATGAGATCATGAATCATGAATTGAATCATGAATCTTGAATCATGAATCATGAATCATGAATTGAATCATGAATCATGAATCATGAATTGAATCATGAATCATGAATCATGAATCATGAATCATGAATCATAAATCGAATCATGAATCGAATCATGAATCGAATCATGAATCATGAATCATGAATTGAATCATGAATCATGAATCATGAATTGAATCATGAATCATGAATCGAATCATGAATCATGAATCATGAATTGAATCATGAATCATGAATCATGAATTGAATCATGAATTGAATCATGAATCATGAATCATGAATTGAATCATGAATCATGAATCGAATCATGAATCATGAATCATGAATTGAATCATGAATAATGAATCATGAATCATGAATCATGAATCATGAATTGAATCATGAATCATGAATCGAATCATGAATAATGAATTGAATCATGAATCGAATCATGAATCATGAATCATGAATTGTATCATGAATCATGAATCGAATCATGAATCTTGAATCATGAATCGAATCATGAATCGAATCATGAATCATGAATTGAATCATGAATCATGAATCATGAATCATGAATTGAATCATGAATCATGAATCATGAATCATGAATTGAATCATGAATCATGAATCATGAATCGAATCATGAATCATGAATCAAGAATCATGAATTGAATCATGAATCATGAATCATGAATCGAATCATGAATCATGAATCAAGAATCATGAATTGAATCATGAATCATGAATCGAATCATTAATCTTGAATCATGAATTGAATCATGAATCATGAATTGAATCATGAATCATGAGTAAAAAATCATGAATCGAATGATGAATCATGAATTGAATCATGAATTATGAATTGAATCATGAATCATGAATCATGAATTGAATCATAAATCATAAATCATGAATCGAATCATGAATCATGAATCATGAATCATGAATCATGAATTGAATCATGAATCATAAATCATGAATTGAATCATGAATCATGAATCATGAATCATGAATTGAATCATGAATCATGAATCATGAATTGAATCATGAATCATGAATCATGAATTGAATCATGAATCGAATCATGAATCATGAATTGAATCATGAATCATGAATCATAAATTGAAACATGAATCATGAATTTAATCATGAATTGAATCATGAATCATGAGTAAAAAATCATGAATCGAATGATGAATCATGAATTGAATCATGAATCATGAATCATGAATTATGAATTGAATCATGAATCATGAATCATGAATTGAATCATAAATCATAAATCATGAATCGAATCATGAATCATGAATCATGAATCATGAATTGAATCATGAATCATAAATCATGAATTGAATTATGAATCATGAATCATGAATCATGAAATGAATCATGAATCATGAATCATGAATTGAATCATGAATCGAATCATGAATCATGAATTGAATCATGAATCATGAATCATAAATTGAAACATGAATCATGAATTTAATCATGAATCATGAATCATGAATCATGAAATGAATCATGAATCATGAATTGAATCATGAATCATGAATCTTGAATTATGAATTATGAATTGAATCATGAATCATGAATTGAATCATGAATCATGAATCATGAATCATGAATTATGAATCTTAAATCGAATCATGAATCATGAATCATGAATCGAATCATAAATCATGAATCATGAATCATGAATTGAATAATGAATCATGAATCATGAATCGAATCATGAATCATGAGTCAAGAATCATGAATCGAATCATGAATCATGAATCATGAATCATGAATCATGAATCATGAATCATGAATTGAATCATGAATCATGAATCATGAATTGAATCATGAATCATGAATCATGAATTGAATCATGAATCATGAATTATGAATCTTAAATCGAATCATGAATCATGAATCATGAATCGAATCATAAATCATGAATCATGAATCATGAATTGAATAATGAATCATGAATCATGAATCGAATCATGAATCATGAGTCAAGAATCATGAATCGAATCATGAATCATGAATCATGAATCATGAATCATGAATCATGAATTGAATCATGAATCATGAATCATGAATTGAATCATGAATCATGAATCATGAATTGAATCATGAATCATGAATCATGAATCATGAATTGAATCATGAATCATGAATCATGAATCATGAATCATGAATCATGAATTATGAATCTTAAATCGAATCATGAATCATGAATCGAATCATAAATCATTAATCGAATCATGAATCATGAATCATGAATTGAATCATGAATCATAAATCATGAATCATGAATCGAATCATTAATCATGAATCATGAATCATGAATCATGAATCATGAATCATAAATCGAATCATGAATCATGAATCATGAATCGAATCATGAATCATGAATCATGAATAATGAATTGAATCATGAATCATGAATCATGAAATATGAATTGAATCATCAATCATAAATCATGAATTGAAGCATGAATCTTGAATCATGAATTGAATCATGAATCATGAATCATGAATTGAATCATGAATCATGAATCATGAATCATGAATCATAAATCATGAATCATAAATCGAATCATGAATGATGAATTGAATCATGAATCGAATCATGAATCATGAATTGAATCATGAATCATGAATCATGAATTGAATCATGAATCATGAATCATGAATCATGAATCATGAATCATGAATCATGAATTATGAATCTTAAATCAAATCATGAATCATGAATCATGAATCGAATCATAAATCATGAATCATGAATCATGAATCATGAATTGAATCATGAATCATGAATCATGAATCGAATCATGAATCATGAATCGAATCATTAATCTTGAATCATGAATTGAATCATGAATCATGAATTGAATAATGAATCATGAAACATGAATCGAATCATGAATCATGAGTAAAAAATCATGAATCGAATGATGAATCATGAATTGAATCATGAATCATGAATCATGAATTATGAATTGAATCATGAATCATGAATCATGAATTGAATCATAAATCATAAATCATGAATCGAATCATGAATCATGAATCATTAATCATGAATCATGAATTGAATCATGAATCATAAATCATGAATTGAATCATGAATCATGAATCATGAATCATGAAATGAATCATGAATCATGAATCATGAATTGAATCATGAATCATGAATCATGAATCATGAATTGAATCATGAATCGAATCATGAATCATGAATTGAATCATGAATCATAAATTGAAACATGAATCATGAATTTAATCATGAATCATGAATCATGAATCATGAAATGAATCATGAATCATGAATTGAATCATGAATCATGAATCTTGAATTATGAATTATGAATTGAATCATGAATCATGAATTGAATCATGAATCATGAATCATGAATCATGAATTATGAATCTTAAATCGAATCATGAATCATGAATCATGAATCGAATCATAAATCATGAATCATGAATTAAATAATGAATCATGAATCATGAATCGAATCATGAATCATGAGTCAAGAATCATGAATCGAATCATGAATCATGAATCATGAATCATGAATCATGAATCATGAATCATGAATCATGAATTGAATCATGAATCATGAATTGAATCATGAATCATGAATCATGAATTGAATCATGAATCATGAATCATGAATCATGAATCATAAATTGAATCATGAATCATGAATCATGAATTGAATCATGAATCATGAATCTTGAATTATGAATTATGAATTGAATCATGAATCATGAATTGAATCATGAATCATGAATCATGAATCATGAATTATGAATCTTAAATCGAATCATGAATCATGAATCGAATCATAAATCATTAATCGAATCATGAATCATGAATCATGAATTGAATCATGAATCATAAATCATGAATCATGAATCGAATCATTAATCATGAATCATGAATCGTGAATCATGAATCATAAATTGAATCATGAATCATGAATTGAATCATAAATCATGAATCATGAATCATGAATCATGAATCATGAATCATGAATCATAAATCGAATCATGAATCATGAATCATGAATCGAATCATGAATCATGAATCATGAATAATGAATTGAATCATGAATCATGAATCATGAAATATGAATTGAATCATCAATCATAAATCATGAATTGAAGCATGAATCTTGAATCATGAATTGAATCATGAATCATGAATCATGAATTGAATCATGAATCATGAATCATGAATCATAAATCATGAATCATAAATCGAATCATGAATCATGAATTGAATCATGAATCGAATCATGAATCATGAATCATGAATTGAATCATGAATCATGAATCATGAATTGAATCATGAATCATGAATCATGAATCATGAATTATGAATCTTAAATCGAATCATGAATCATGAATCATGAATCGAATCATAAATCATGAATCATGAATCATGAATTGAATAATGAATCATGAATCATGAATCGAATCATGAATCATAAGTCAAGAATCATGAATCAAATCATGAATCATGAATCATGAATCATGAATCATGAATCATGAATTGAATCATGAATCATGAATCATGAATTGAATCATGAATCATGAATCATGAATCATGAATCATGAATCATGAATTGAATCATGAATCATGAAT
The DNA here is from genome assembly GCF_038048845.1 of Mixophyes fleayi. NCBI lineage: Eukaryota > Metazoa > Chordata > Amphibia > Anura > Limnodynastidae > Mixophyes > Mixophyes fleayi. The sequence continues at coordinate 47,483 of NW_027448141.1, read as the reverse complement.
TAAATCATGAATCATGAATCTTGAATTATGAATTATGAATTGAATCATGAATCATGAATTGAATCATGAAGCATGTATCATGAATCATGAATCATGAATCATGAATCATGAATCATGAATCATGAATTATGAATCTTAAATCGAATCATGAATCATGAATCATGAATCGAATCATAAATCATGAATCGAATCATGAATCATGAATCATGAATTGAATCATGAATAATGAATCATGAATCATGAATCATGAATCATGAATTGAATCATGAATCATGCATCGAATCATGAATAATGAATTGAATCATGAATCGAATCATGAATCATGAATCATGAATTGTATCATGAATCATGAATCGAATCATGAATCTTGAATCATGAATCGAATCATGAATCGAATCATGAATCATGAATTGAATCATGAATCATGAATCATGAATCATGAATTGAATCATGAATCATGAATCATGAATCATGAATTGAATCATGAATCATGAATCGAATCATGAATCATGAATCAAGAATCATGAATTGAATCATGAATCATGAATCGAATCATTAATCTTGAATCATGAATTGAATCATGAATCATGAATTGAATCATGAATCATGAGTAAAAAATCATGAATCGAATGATGAATCATGAATTGAATCATGAATCATGAATCGTGAATTATGAATTGAATCATGAATCATGAATCATGAATTGAATCATAAATCATAAATCATGAATCGAATCATGAATCATGAATCATGAATCATGAATCATGAATTGAAACATGAATCATAAATCATGAATTGAATCATGAATCATGAATCATGAATTGAATCATGAATCATGAATCATGAATCATGAATTGAATCATGAATCGAATCATGAATCATGAATTGAATCATGAATCATGAATCATAAATTGAAACATGAATCATGAATTTAATCATGAATCATGAATCATGAATCATGAAATGAATCATGAATCATGAATTGAATCATGAATCATGAATCTTGAATTATGAATTATGAATTGAATCATGAATCATGTATTGAATCATGAATCATTAATCATGAATCATGAATTGAATGATAAATCATGAATCATGAATTGAATCATGAATCATGAATCAAGAATCATAAATCGAATCATGAATCATGAATCAAATCATGAATCATGAATCATGAATTGAATCATAAATCATGAATCATGAATCATGAATTGAATCATGAATCATGAATCATGAAATATGAATTGAATCATGAATCATGAATCATGAATTGAATCATGAATCTTGAATCATGAATCATGACTTGAATCATGAATCATGAATCATGAATTGAATCATGAATCATGAATCGTGAATCATAAATCATGAATCATAAATCGAATCATGAATCATGAATTGAATCATGAATCGAATCAAGAATCATGAATCATGAATTGAATCATGAATCATGAATCATGATTGAATCATGAATCATGAGTCGAATCATGAATCGAATCATGAATCATGAATCATGAATTGAATCATGAATCATGAATCATGAATTGAATCATGAATCATGAATTGAATCATGAATCGAATCATGAATCATGAATCATGAATTGAATCATGAATCATGAATCATGAATTGAATCATGAATCATGAATCATGAATCATGAATCATGAATTATGAATCTTAAATCGAATCATGAATCATGAATCATGAATCGAATCATAAATCATGAATCATGAATCATGAATTGAATAATGAATCATGAATCATGAATCGAATCATGAATCATGAGTCAAGAATCATGAATCAAATCATGAATCATGAATCATGAATCATGAATCATGAATTGAATCATGAATCATGAATCTATGAATTGATCATGAATCATGAATCATGAATCATGAATCATGAATCATGAATTGAATCATGAATCATGAATCATGAATTAAATAATGAATCATAAATCTTGAATTATGAATTATGAATTGAATCATGAATCATGAATTGAATCATGAAGCATGAATCATGAATCATGAATCATGAATCATGAATCATGAATCATGATCATGAATTATGAATCTTAAATCGAATCATGAATCATGAATCAATGAATCGAATCATAAATCATGAATCGAATCATGAATCATGAATCATGAATTGAATCATGAATAATGAATCATGAATCATGAATCATGAATCATGATTGAATCATGAATCATGCATCGAATCATGAATAATGAATTGAATCATGAATCGAATCATGAATCATGAATCATGAATTGTATCATGAATCATGAATCGAATCATGAATCTTGAATCATGAATCGAATCATGAATCGAATCATGAATCATGAATTGAATCATGAATCATGAATCATGAATCATGAATTGAATCATGAATCATGAATCATGAATCATGAATTGAATCATGAATCATGAATCGAATCATGAATCATGAATTGAATCATTAATCTTGGAATCATGAATTGAATCATGAATCATGAATTGAATCATGAATCATGAGTAAAAAATCATGAATCGAATGATGAATCATGAATTGAATCATGAATCATGAATCGTGAATTATGAATTGAATCATGAATCATGAATCATGAATTGAATCATAAATCATAAATCATGAATCGAATCATGAATCATGAATCATGAATCATGAATTGAAACATGAATCATAAATCATGAATTGAATCATGAATCATGAATTGAATCATGAATCATGAATCATGAATTGAATCATGAATCATGAATCATGAATCATGAATTGAATCATGAATCGAATCATGAATCATGAATTGAATCATGAATCATGAATCATAAATTGAAACATGAATCATGAATTTAATCATGAATCATGAATCATGAAATGAATCATGAATCATGAATTGAATCATGAATCATGAATCTTGAATTATGAATTATGAATTGAATCATGAATCATGTATTGAATCATGAATCATGAATCATGAATCATGAATTGAATGATAAATCATGAATCATGAATTGAATCATGAATCATGAATCAAGAATCATAAATCGAATCATGAATCATGAATCGAATCATGAATCATGAATCATGAATTGAATCATAAATCATGAATCATGAATCATGAATTGAATCATGAATCATGAATCATGAAATATGAATTGAATCATGAATCATGAATCATGAATTGAATCATGAATCTTGAATCATGAATCATGACTTGAATCATGAATCATGAATCATGAATTGAATCATGAATCATGAATCATGAATCATAAATCATGAATCATAAATCGAATCATGAATCATGAATTGAATCATGAATCGAATCATGAATCATGAATCATGAATCATGAATCATGAATCATGAATTGAATCATGAATCATGAGTCGAATCATGAATCATTAATCATGAATCATGAATTATGAATCTTAAATCATATCATGAATCATGAATCGAATCATAAATCATGAATCATGAATCATGAATCGAATCATGAATTATGAGTCAAGAATCATGAATCGAATCATGAATCATGAATCATGAATCATGAATCATGAATCATGAATTGAATCATGAATCATGAATCATGAATTGAATCATGAATCATGAATCATGAATCATGAATCATGAATCATGAATCATGAATCATGAATTGAATCATGAATCCTGAATCATGAATTGAATCATGAATCATGAATCTTGAATTATGAATTATGAATTGAATCATGAATCATGAATTGAATCATAAATCATGAATCATGAATTATGAATCTTAAATCGAATCATGAATCATGAATCATGAATCGAATCATAAATCATGAATCGAATCATGAATCATGAATCATGAATTGAATCATGAATCATAAATCATGAATCATGAATCGAATCATGAATCATGAATCGTGAATCATGAATCATAAATTGAATCATGAATCATGAATTGAATCATAAATCATGAATCATGAATCATGAATCATGAATCATGAATCATAAATCGAATTATGAATGATGAATCATGAATCGAATCATGAATCATGAATCATGAATCATGAATTGAATCATGAATCCTGAATCATGAAATATGAATTGAATCATCAATCATGAATCATGAATTGAATCATGAATCATGAATCATGAATCATAAATCGAATCATGAATCATGAATTGAATCATGAATCGAATCATGAATCATGAATCATGAATTGAATCATGAATCATGAATCATGAATTGAATCATGAATCATGAATCGAATCATGAATCATGAATCATGAATTGAATCATGAATCATGAATCATGAATATTGAATCATGAATTGAATCATGAATCATGAATCGAATCATGAATAATGAATTGAATCATGAATCGAATCATGAATCATGAATCATGAATTGTATCATGATTCATGAATCGAATCATGAATCTTGAATCATGAATTGAATCATGAATCGAATCATGAATCATGAATTGAATCATGAATCATGAATCAAGAATCATGAATTGAATCATGAATCGAATCATGAATCTTGAATCATGAATTGAATCATGAATCATGAATTATGAATCATGAATTGAATAATGAATCATGAAACATGAATCAAATCATGAATCATGAGTAAAAAATCATGAATCGAATGATGAATCATGAATTGAATCATGAATCATGAATCATGAATTATGAATTGAATCATGAATCATGAATCATGTATTGAATCATGAATCATGAATCATGAATCATGAATTGAATCATAAATCATGAATCATGAATCGAATCATGAATCATGAATCAAGAATCATAAATCGAATCATGAATCATGAATCGAATCATGAATCATGAATCCTGAATTGAATCATAAATCATGAATCATGAATCATGAATTGAATCATGATTCATGAATCATGAAATATGAATTGAATCATGAATCATGAATCATGAATTGAATCATGAATCTTGAATCATGAATCATGAATCATGAATTGAATCATGAATCTTGAATCATGAATCATGACTTGAATCATGAATCATGAATCATGAATTGAATCATGAATCATGAATCGTGAATCATAAATCATGAATCATAAATCGAATCATGAATCATGAATTGAATCATGAATCGAATCATGAATCATGAATCATGAATTGAATCATGAATCATGAATCATGAATTGAATCATGAATCATGAGTCGAATCATGAATCGAATCATGAATCATGAATCATGAATTGAATCATGAATCATGAATCATGAATTGAATCATGAATCATGAATTGAATCATGAATCGAATCATGAATCATGAATCATGAATTGAATCATGAATCATGAATCATGAATTGAATCATGAATCATGAATCATGAATCATGAATCATGAATTATGAATCTTAAATCGAATCATGAATCATGAATCATGAATCGAATCATAAATCATGAATCATGAATCATGAATTGAATAATGAATCATGAATCATGAATCGAATCATGAATCATGAGTCAAGAATCATGAATCAAATCATGAATCATGAATCATGAATCATGAATTGAATCATGAATCATGAATCATGAATTGAATCATGAATCATGAATCATGAATCATGAATTGAATCATGAATCATGAATCATGAATTAAATAATGAATCATAAATCTTGAATTATGAATTATGAATTGAATCATGAATCATGAATTGAATCATGAAGCATGAATCATGAATCATGAATCATGAATCATGAATCATGAATCATGAATCATGAATTATGAATCTTAAATCGAATCATGAATCATGAATCATGAATCGAATCATAAATCATGAATCGAATCATGAATCATGAATCATGAATTGAATCATGAATAATGAATCATGAATCATGAATCATGAATCATGAATTGAATCATGAATCATGCATCGAATCATGAATAATGAATTGAATCATGAATCGAATCATGAATCATGAATCATGAATTGTATCATGAATCATGAATCGAATCATGAATCTTGAATCATGAATCGAATCATGAATCGAATCATGAATCATGAATTGAATCATGAATCATGAATCATGAATCATGAATTGAATCATGAATCATGAATCATGAATCATGAATTGAATCATGAATCATGAATCGAATCATGAATCATGAATTGAATCATTAATCTTGAATCATGAATTGAATCATGAATCATGAATTGAATCATGAATCATGAGTAAAAAATCATGAATCGAATGATGAATCATGAATTGAATCATGAATCATGAATCGTGAATTATGAATTGAATCATGAATCATGAATCATGAATTGAATCATAAATCATAAATCATGAATCGAATCATGAATCATGAATCATGAATCATGAATTGAAACATGAATCATAAATCATGAATTGAATCATGAATCATGAATTGAATCATGAATCATGAATCATGAATTGAATCATGAATCATGAATCATGAATCATGAATTGAATCATGAATCGAATCATGAATCATGAATTGAATCATGAATCATGAATCATAAATTGAAACATGAATCATGAATTTAATCATGAATCATGAATCATGAATCATGAAATGAATCATGAATCATGAATTGAATCATGAATCATGAATCTTGAATTATGAATTATGAATTGAATCATGAATCATGTATTGAATCATGAATCATGAATCATGAATCATGAATTGAATGATAAATCATGAATCATGAATTGAATCATGAATCATGAATCAAGAATCATAAATCGAATCATGAATCATGAATCGAATCATGAATCAGGAATCATGAATTGAATCATAAATCATGAATCATGAATCATGAATTGAATCATGAATCATGAATCATGAAATATGAATTGAATCATGAATCATGAATCATGAATTGAATCATGAATCTTGAATCATGAATCATGACTTGAATCATGAATCATGAATCATGAATCATAAATCATGAATCATAAATCGAATCATGAATCATGAATTGAATCATGAATCGAATCATGAATCATGAATCATGAATTGAATCATGAATCATGAATCATGAATTGAATCATGAATCATGAGTCGAATCATGAATCATTAATCATGAATCATGAATTATGAATCTTAAATCATATCATGAATCATGAATCGAATCATAAATCATGAATCATGAATCATGAATCGAATCATGAATTATGAGTCAAGAATCATGAATCGAATCATGAATCATGAATCATGAATCATGAATCATGAATCATGAATCATGAATTGAATCATGAATCATGAATCATGAATTGAATCATGAATCATGAATCATGAATCATGAATCATGAATCATGAATCATGAATTGAATCATGAATCCTGAATCATGAATTGAATCATGAATCATGAATCTTGAATTATGAATTATGAATTGAATCATGAATCATGAATTGAATCATAAATCATGAATCATGAATTATGAATCTTAAATCGAATCATGAATCATGAATCATGAATCGAATCATAAATCATGAATCGAATCATGAATCATGAATCATGAATTGAATCATGAATCATAAATCATGAATCATGAATCGAATCATGAATCATGAATCATGAATCATAAATTGAATCATGAATCATGAATTGAATCATAAATCATGAATCATGAATCATGAATCATGAATCATGAATCATAAATCGAATTATGAATGATGAATCATGAATCGAATCATGAATCATGAATCATGAATCATGAATTGAATCATGAATCCTGAATCATGAAATATGAATTGAATCATCAATCATGAATCATGAATTGAATCATGAATCATGAATCATGAATCATAAATCAAATCATGAATCATGAATTGAATCATGAATCGAATCATGAATCATGAATCATGAATTGAATCATGAATCATGAATCATGAATTGAATCATGAATCATGAATCGAATCATGAATCATGAATCATGAATTGAATCATGAATCATGAATCATGAATCATGAATATTGAATCATGAATTGAATCATGAATCATGAATCGAATCATGAATAATGAATTGAATCATGAATCGAATCATGAATCATGAATCATGAATTGTATCATGATTCATGAATCGAATCATGAATCTTGAATCATGAATTGAATCATGAATCGAATCATGAATCATGAATTGAATCATGAATCATGAATCAAGAATCATGAATTGAATCATGAATCGAATCATGAATCTTGAATCATGAATTGAATCATGAATCATGAATTATGAATCATGAATTGAATAATGAATCATGAAACATGAATCAAATCATGAATCATGAGTAAAAAATCATGAATCGAATGATGAATCATGAATTGAATCATGAATCATGAATCATGAATTATGAATTGAATCATGAATCATGAATCATGTATTGAATCATGAATCATGAATCATGAATCATGAATTGAATCATAAATCATGAATCATGAATCGAATCATGAATCATGAATCAAGAATCATAAATCGAATCATGAATCATGAATCGAATCATGAATCATGAATCCTGAATTGAATCATAAATCATGAATCATGAATCATGAATTGAATCATGATTCATGAATCATGAAATATGAATTGAATCATGAATCATGAATCATGAATTGAATCATGAATCTTGAATCATGAATCATGAATCATGAATTGAATCATGAATCATGAATCATGAATCATGAATCATGAATCATAAATCGAATCATGAATCGAATCATGAATCGAATCATGAATCATGAATCATGAATTGAATCATGAATCATGAATCATCATGAATCATGAATTATGAATCTTAAATCATATCATGAATCATGAATCGAATCATAAATCATGAATCATGAATCATGAATCGAATCATGAATTATGAGTCAAGAATCATGAATCGAATCATGAATCATGAATCATGAATCATGAATCATGAATTGAATCATGAATCATGAATCATGAATTGAATCATGAATCTTGAATCATGAATCATGAATCATGAATTGAATCATGAATCATGAATCATGAATCATGAATCATGAATCATAAATCAAATCATGAATCGAATCATGAATCGAATCATGAATCATGAATCATGAATTGAATCATGAATCATGAATCATCATGAATCATGAATTATGAATCTTAAATCATATCATGAATCATGAATCGAATCATAAATCATGAATCATGAATCATGAATCGAATCATGAATTATGAGTCAAGAATCATGAATCGAATCATGAATCATGAATCATGAATCATGAATCATGAATTGAATCATGAATCATGAATCATGAATCATGAATCATGAATCATGAATCATGAATCATGAATTGAATCATGAATCCTGAATCATGAATTGAATCATGAATCATGAATCTTGAATTATGAATTATGAATTGAATCATGAATCATGAATTGAATCATAAATCATGAATCATGAATTATGAATCTTAAATCGAATCATGAATCATGAATCATGAATCGAATCATAATTCATGAATCGAATCATGAATCATGAATCATGAATTGAATCATGAATCATAAATCATGAATCATGAATCGAATCATGAATCATGAATCGTGAATCATGAATCATAAATTGAATCATGAATCATGAATTGAATCATAAATCATGAATCATGAATCATGAATCATGAATCATGAATCATGAATCATAAATCGAATTATGAATGATGAATCATGAATCGAATCATGAATCATGAATCATGAATCATGAATTGAATCATGAATCCTGAATCATGAAATATGAATTGAATCATCAATCATGAATCATGAATTGAATCATGAATCATGAATCATGAATCATGAATCATAAATCGAATCATGAATCATGAATTGAATCATGAATCGAATCATGAATCATGAATCATGAATTGAATCATGAATCATGAATCATGAATTGAATCATGAATCATGAATCGAATCATGAATCATGAATCATGAATTGAATCATGAATCATGAATCATGAATCATGAATATTGAATCATGAATTGAATCATGAATCATGAATCGAATCATGAATAATGAATTGAATCATGAATCGAATCATGAATCATGAATCATGAATTGTATCATGATTCATGAATCGAATCATGAATCTTGAATCATGAATTGAATCATGAATCGAATCATGAATCATGAATTGAATCATGAATCATGAATCATGAATCATGAATCATAAATTGAATCATGAATCATGAATTGAATCATGAATTGAGTCATGAATCGAATCATGAATCATGAATCATGAATTGAATCATGAATCATGAATCATGAATTGAATCATGAATCATGAATCGAATCATGAATCATGAATCATGAATTGAATCATGAATCATGAATCATGAATATTGAATCATGAATTGAATCATGAATCATGAATCGAATCATGAATAATGAATTGAATCATGAATCGAATCATGAATCATGAATCATGAATTGTATCATGATTCATGAATCGAATCATGAATCTTGAATCATGAATTGAATCATGAATCGAATCATGAATCATGAATTGAATCATGAATCATGAATCAAGAATCATGAATTGAATCATGAATCGAATCATGAATCTTGAATCATGAATTGAATCATGAATCATGAATTATGAATCATGAATTGAATAATGAATCATGAAACATGAATCAAATCATGAATCATGAGTAAAAAATCATGAATCGAATGATGAATCATGAATTGAATCATGAATCATGAATCATGAATTATGAATTGAATCATGAATCATGAATCATGTATTGAATCATGAATCATGAATCATGAATCATGAATTGAATCATAAATCATGAATCATGAATCGAATCATGAATCATGAATCAAGAATCATAAATCGAATCATGAATCATGAATCGAATCATGAATCATGAATCCTGAATTGAATCATAAATCATGAATCATGAATCATGAATTGAATCATGATTCATGAATCATGAAATATGAATTGAATCATGAATCATGAATCATGAATTGAATCTTGAATCTTGAATCATGAATGATGAATCATGAATTGAATCATGAATCATGAATCATGAATCATGAATCATAAATCGAATCATGAATCGAATCATGAATCGAATCATGAATCATGAATCATGAATTGAATCATGAATCATGAATCATGAATTGAATCATGAATCATGAATCGAATCATGAATCATGAATCATGAATTGAATCATGAATCATGAATCATGAATTGAATCATGAATTGAATCATGAATCATGAATCATGAATTGAATCATGAATCATGAATCGAATCATGAATCATGAATCATGAATTGAATCATGAATAATGAATCATGAATCATGAATCATGAATCATGAATTGAATCATGAATCATGAATCGAATCATGAATAATGAATTGAATCATGAATCGAATCATGAATCATGAATCATGAATTGTATCATGAATCATGAATCGAATCATGAATCTTGAATCATGAATCGAATCATGAATCGAATCATGAATCATGAATTGAATCATGAATCATGAATCATGAATCATGAATTGAATCATGAATCATGAATCATGAATCATGAATTGAATCATGAAACATGAATCATGAATCGAATCATGAATCATGAATCAAGAATCATGAATTGAATCATGAATCATGAATCGAATCATTAATCTTGAATCATGAATTGAATCATGAATCATGAATTGAATCATGAATCATGAGTAAAAAATCATGAATCGAATGATGAATCATGAATTGAATCATGAATCATGAATCATGAATTATGAATTGAATCATGAATCATGAATCATGAATTGAATCATAAATCATAAATCATGAATTGAATCATGAATCATGAATCATGAATCATGAATCATGAATTGAATCATGAATCATAAATCATGAATTGAATCATGAATCATGAATCATGAATTGAATCATGAATCTTGAATCATGAATCATGACTTGAATCATGAATCATGAATCATGAATTGAATCATGAATCATGAATCATGAATCATAAATCATGAATCATAAATCGAATCATGAATCATGAATTGAATCATGAATCGAATCATGAATCATGAATCATGAATTGAATCATGAATCATGAATCATGAATTGAATCATGAATCATGAGTCGAATCATGAATCATTAATCATGAATCATGAATTATGAATCTTAAATCATATCATGAATCATGAATCGAATCATAAATCATGAATCATGAATCGAATCATGAATTATGTGTCAAGAATCATGAATCGAATCATGAATCATGAATCATGAATCATGAATCATGAATTGAATCATGAATCATGAATCATGAATTGAATCATGAATCATGAATCATGAATCATGAATCATGAATCATGAATCATGAATCATGAATTGAATCATGAATCCTGAATCATGAATTGAATCATGAATCATGAATCTTGAATTATGAATTATGAATTGAATCATGAATCATGAATTGAATCATAAATCATGAATCATGAATTATGAATCTTAAATCGAATCATGAATCATGAATCATGAATCGAATCATAAATCATGAATCGAATCATGAATCATGAATCATGAATTGAATCATGAATCATAAATCATGAATCATGAATCGAATCATGAATCATGAATCGTGAATCATGAATCATAAATTGAATCATGAATCATGAATTGAATCATAAATCATGAATCATGAATCATGAATCATGAATCATGAATCATAAATCGAATTATGAATGATGAATCATGAATCGAATCATGAATCATGAATCATGAATCATGAATTGAATCATGAATCCTGAATCATGAAATATCAATTGAATCATCAATCATGAATCATGAATTGAATCATGAATCATGAATCATGAATCATGAATCATAAATCGAATCATGAATCATGAATTGAATCATGAATCGAATCATGAATCATGAATCATGAATTGAATCATGAATCATGAATCATGAATTGAATCATGAATCATGAATCGAATCATGAATCATGAATCATGAATTGAATCATGAATCATGAATCATGAATCATGAATCATGAATATTGAATCATGAATTGAATCATGAATCATGAATCGAATCATGAATAATGAATTGAATCATGAATCGAATCATGAATCATGAATCATGAATTGTATCATGATTCATGAATCGAATCATGAATCTTGAATCATGAATTGAATCATGAATCGAATCATGAATCATGAATTGAATCATGAATCATGAATCAAGAATCATGAATTGAATCATGAATCGAATGATGAATCTTGAATCATGAATTGAATCATGAATCATGAATTATGAATCATGAATTGAATAATGAATCATGAAACATGAATCAAATCATGAATCATGAGTAAAAAATCATGAATCGAATGATGAATCATGAATTGAATCATGAATCATGAATCATGAATTATGAATTGAATCATGAATCATGAATCATGTATTGAATCATGAATCATGAATCATGAATCATGAATTGAATCATAAATCATGAATCATGAATCGAATCATGAATCATGAATCAAGAATCATAAATCGAATCATGAATCATGAATCGAATCATGAATCATGAATCCTGAATTGAATCATAAATCATGAATCATGAATCATGAATTGAATCATGATTCATGAATCATGAAATATGAATTGAATCATGAATCATGAATCATGAATTGAATCATGAATCTTGAATCATGAATCATGAATCATGAATTGAATCATGAATCATGAATCATGAATCATGAATCATGAATCATAAATCGAATCATGAATCGAATCATGAATCGAATCATGAATCATGAATCATGAATTGAATCATGAATCATGAATCATGAATTGAATCATGAATCATGAGTCGAATCATGAATCATTAATCATGAATCATGAATTATGAATCTTAAATCATATCATGAATCATGAATCGAATCATAAATCATGAATCATGAATCATGAATCGAATCATGAATTATGAGTCAAGAATCATGAATCGAATCATGAATCATGAATCATGAATCATGAATTGAATCATGAATCATGAATCATGAATTGAATCATGAATCATGAATCATGAATCATGAATCATGAATCATGAATCATGAATCATGAATTGAATCATGAATCCTGAATCATGAATTGAATCATGAATCATGAATCTTGAATTATGAATTATGAATTGAATCATGAATCATGAATTGAATCATAAATCATGAATCATGAATTATGAATCTTAAATCGAATCATGAATCATGAATCATGAATCGAATCATAAATCATGAATCGAATCATGAATCATGAATCATGAATTGAATCATGAATCATAAATCATGAATCATGAATCGAATCATGAATCATGAATCGTGAATCATGAATCATAAATTGAATCATGAATCATGAATTGAATTATAAATCATGAATCATGAATCATGAATCATGAATCATGAATCATAAATCGAATTATGAATGATGAATCATGAATCGAATCATGAATCATTAATCATGAATCATGAATTGAATCATGAATCCTGAATCATGAAATATGAATTGAATCATCAATCATGAATCATGAATTGAATCATGAATCATGAATCATGAATCATGAATCATAAATCGAATCATGAATCATGAATTGAACCAGGAATCGAATCATGAATCATGAATCATGAATTGAATCATGAATCATGAATCATGAATTGAATCATGAATCATGAATCGAATCATGAATCATGAATCATGAATTGAATCATGAATCATGAATCATGAATCATGAATATTGAATCATGAATTGAATCATGAATCATGAATCGAATCATGAATAATGAATTGAATCATGAATCGAATCATGAATCATGAATCATGAATTGTATCATGATTCATGAATCGAATCATGAATCTTGAATCATGAATTGAATCATGAATCGAATCATGAATCATGAATTGAATCATGAATCATGAATCAAGAATCATGAATTGAATCATGAATCGAATCATGAATCTTGAATCATGAATTGAATCATGAATCATGAATTATGAATCATGAATTGAATAATGAATCATGAAACATGAATCAAATCATGAATCATGAGTAAAAAATCATGAATCGAATGATGAATCATGAATTGAATCATGAATCATGAATTATGAATTGAATCATGAATCATGAATCATGTATTGAATCATGAATCATGAATCATGAATCATGAATTGAATCATAAATCATGAATCATGAATCGAATCATGAATCATGAATCAAGAATCATAAATCGAATCATGAATCATGAATCGAATCATGAATCATGAATCCTGAATTGAATCATAAATCATGAATCATGAATCATGAATTGAATCATGATTCATGAATCATGAAATATGAATTGAATCATGAATCATGAATCATGAATTGAATCATGAATCTTGAATCATGAATCATGAATCATGAATTGAATCATGAATCATGAATCATGAATCATGAATCATGAATCATAAATCGAATCATGAATCGAATCATGAATCGAATCATGAATCATAAATCATGAATTGAAGCATGAATCTTGAATCATGAATTGAATCATGAATCATGAATCATGAATTGAATCATGAATCATGAATCATGAATCATGAATCATGAATTGAATCATGAATCATAAATCATGAATTGAATCATGAATCATGAATCATGAATCATGAATTGAATCATGAATCATGAATCATGAATTGAATCATGAATCATGAATCATGAATCATGAATTGAATCATGAATCTAATCATGAATCATGAATTGAATCATGAATCATGAATCATAAATTGAAACATGAATCATGAATTTAATCATGAATCATGAATCATGAATCATGAAATGAATCATGAATCATGAATTGAATCATGAATCATGAATCTTGAATTATGAATTATGAATTGAATCATGAATCATGAATTGAATCATGAATCATGAATCATGAATCATGAATTATGAATCTTAAATCGAATCATGAATCATGAATCATGAATCGAATCATAAATCATGAATCATGAATCATGAATTAAATAATGAATCATGAATCATGAATCGAATCATGAATCATGAGTCAAGAATCATGAATCGAATCATGAATCATGAATCATGAATCATGAATCATGAATCATGAATCATGAATTGAATCATGAATCATGAATTGAATCATGAATTAATGAATCTTGAATTATGAATTATGAATTGAATCATGAATCATGAATTGAATCATGAATCATGAATCATGAATCATGAATCATGAATCATGAATCATGAATTATGAATCTTAAATCGGATCATGAATCATGAATCGAATCATAAATCATTAATCGAATCATGAATCATGAATCATGAATTGAATCATGAATCATAAATCATGAATCATGAATCAAATCATTAATCATGAATCATGAATCGTGAATCATGAATCATAAATTGAATCATGAATCATGAATTGAATCATAAATCATGAATCATGAATCATGAATCATGAATCATGAATCATAAATCGAATCATGAATCATGAATCATGAATCGAATCATGAATCATGAATCATGAATCATGAATAATGAATGGAATCATGGATCATGAATCATGAATTGAATCATGAATCATGAATTGAATCATGAATCATGAATCATGAATTGAATCATGAATCATGAATCATGAATCATGAATCATGAATTGAATCATGAATCATGAATCATGAATTGAATCATGAATCATGAATCTTGAATTATGAATTATGAATTGAATCATGAATCATGAATTGAATCATGAATCATGAATCATGAATCATGAATCATGAATCATGAATCATGAATTATGAATCTTAAATCGAATCATGAATCATGAATCGAATCATAAATCATTAATCAAATCATGAATCATGAATCATGAATTGAATCATGAATCATAAATCATGAATCATGAATCGAATCATTAATCATGAATCATGAATCGTGAATCATGAATCATAAATTGAATCATGAATCATGAATTGAATCATAAATCATGAATCATGAATCATGAATCATGAATCATGAATCATGAATTATAAATCGAATCATGAATCATGAATCATGAATAATGAATTGAATCATGAATCATGAATCATGAAATATGAATTGAATCATCAATCATAAATCATGAATTGAAGCATGAATCTTGAATTATGAATTGAATCATGAATCATGAATTGAATCATGAATCATGAATCATGAATCATAAATCATGAATCATAAATCGAATCATGAATCATGAATTGAATCATGAATCGAATCATGAATCATGAATCATGAACTGAATCATGAATCATGAATCATGAATTGAATCATGAATCATGAATCATGAATCATGAATTATGAATCTTAAATCGAATCATGAATCATGAATCATGAATCGAATCATAAATCATGAATCATGAATCATGAATTGAATAATGAATAATGAATCATGAATCGAATCATGAATCATGAGTCAAGAATCATGAATCAAATCATGAATCATGAGTCAAGAATCATGAATCAAATCATGAATCATGAATCATGAATCATGAATCATGAATCATGAATTGAATCATGAATCATGAATCATGAATTGAATCATGAATCATGAATCATGAATCATGAATCATGAATTGAATCATGAATCATGAATCATGAATTGAATCATGAATCATGAATCTTGAATTATGAATTATGAATTGAATCATGAATCATGAATTGAATCATGAAGCATGAATCATGAATCATGAATCATGAATCATGAATCATGAATCATGAATCATGAATTATGAATCTTAAATCGAATCATGAATCATGAATCATGAATCGAATCATAAATCATGAATCGAATCATGAATCATGAATCATGAATTGAATCATGAATCATGAATCATGAATAATGAATCGAATCATGAATCATGAATCATGAATAATGAATCATAAATCATGAATCATAAATTGAATCATGAATCATGAATTGAATCATAAATCATGAATCATGAATCATGAATCATGAATCATGAATCATAAATCGAATTATGAATCATGAATCATGAATCATGAATCATGAATTGAATCATGAATCATGAATCATGAATCATGAATCATAAATTGAATCATGAATCATGAATTGAATCATGAATCGAATCATGAATCATGAATCATGAATTGAATCATGAATCATGAATCATGAATTGAATCATGAATCATGAATCGAATCATGAATCATAAATCATGAATCATGAATCGAATCATTAATCATGAATCATGAATCGTGAATCATGAATCATAAATTGAATCATGAATCATGAATTGAATCATAAATCATGAATCATGAATCATGAATCATGAATCATGAATCATAAATCGAATCATGAATCATGAATCGAATCATGAATCATGAATCATGAATAATGAATTGAATCATGAATCATGAATCATGAAATATGAATTGAATCATCAATCATAAATCATGAATTGAAGCATGAATCTTGAATCATGAATTGAATCATGAATCATGAATCATGAATTGAATCATGAATCATGAATCATGAATCATAAATCATGAATCATAAATCGAATCATGAATCATGAATTGAATCATGAATCGAATCATGAATCATGAATCATGAATTGAATCATGAATCATGAATCATGAATTGAATCATGAATCATGAATCATGATTCATGAATCATGAATTATGAATCTTAAATCGAATCATGAATCATGAATCATGAATCGAATCATAAATCATGAATCATGAATCATGAATTGAATAATGAATCATGAATCATGAATCGAATCATGAATCATGAGTCAAGAATCATGAATCAAATCATGAATCATGAATCATGAATCATGAATCATGAATTGAATCATGAATCATGAATCATGAATCATGAATCATGAATCATGAATTGAATCATGAATCATGAATCATGAATTGAATCATGAATCATGAATCTTGAATTATGAATTATGAATTGAATCATGAATCATGAATTGAATCATGAAGCATGAATCATGAATCATGAATCATGAATCATGAATCATGAATCATGAATTATGAATCTTAAATCGAATCATGAATCATGAATCATGAATCGAATCATAAATCATGAATTGAATCATGAATCATGAATCATGAATTGAATCATGAATCATGAATCATGAATAATGAATCGAATCATGAATCATGAATCATGAATAATGAATCATGAATTGAATCATGAATCATGAATCATGAATTGAATCATGAATCATGAATTGAATCATAAATCATGAATCATGAATCATGAATCATGAATCATGAATCATGAATCATAAATCGAATTATGAATCATGAATCATGAATCATGAATCATGAATTGAATCATGAATCATGAATCATGAATTGAATCATGAATCATGAATCATGAATCATGAATCATAAATCGAATCATGAATCATGAATTAAATCATGAATCGAATCATGAATCATGAATCATGAATTGAATCATGAATCATGAATCATGAATTGAATCATGAATCATGAATCGAATCATGAATCATGAATCATGAATTGAATCATGAATCATGAATCATGAATCATGAATATTGAATCATTAATTGAATCATGAATAATGAATCGAATCATGAATAATGAATTGAATCATGAATCGAATCATGAATCATGAATCATGAATTGAATCATGAATCATGAATCATGAATCATGAATTGAATCATGAATCATGAATCATGAATCATGAATTGAATCATGAATTGAATCATGAATCATGAATCATGAATCATGAATTGAATCATGAATCATGAATCATGAATCATGAATTGAATCATGAATCATGAATCATGAATTGAATCATGAATCATGAATCAAGAATCATCAATTGAATCATGAATCATGAATCAAATCATGAATCTTGAATCATGAATTGAATCATGAATCATGAATTGAATCATGAATCATGAATCATGAATCATGAATCATGAATCATGAATCATGAATTGAATCATGAATCATGAATCATGAATCGAATCATGAATCATGAATCATGAATAATGAATTGAATCATGAATCATGAATCATGAAATATGAATTGAATCATCAATCATGAATCATGAATTGAAGCATGAATCTTGAATCATGAATTGAATCATGAATCATGAATCATGAATTGAATCATGAATCATGAATCATGAATCATAAATCATGAATCATGAATCATGAATTGAATCATGAATCATGAATCATGAATAATGAATCGAATCATGAATCATTAATCATGAATAATGAATCGTGAATCATGAATCATAAATTGAATCATGAATCATGAATTGAATCATAAATCATGAATCATGAATCATGAATCATGAATCATGAATCATGAATCATGAATTGAATCATGAATCATGAATCATGAATTGAATCATGAATCATGAATCATGAATCATGAATCATAAATCGAATCATGAATCATGAATTGAATCATGAATCGAATCATGAATCATGAATCATGAATTGAATCATGAATCATGAATCATGAATTGAATCATGAATCATGAATCGAATCATGAATCATGAATTGAATCATGAATCATGAATCATGAATCATGAATCATGAATATTGAATCATTAATTGAATCATGAATCATGAATCGAATCATGAATAATGAATTGAATCATGAATCGAATCATGAATCATGAATCATGAATTGTATCATGAATCATGAATCGAATCATGAATCTTGAATCATGAATTGAATCATGAATTGAATCATAAATCATGAATTGAATCATGAATCATGAATCATGAATCATGAATTGAATCATGAATCATGAATCATGAATCATGAATTGAATCATGAATCATGAATCATGAATCGAATCATGAATCATGAATCTTGAATAATGAATTGAATCATGAATCATGAATCGAATCATGAATCTTGAATCATGAATTGAATCATGAATCATGAATTATGAATCATGAATTGAATAATGAATCATGAAACATGAATCAAATCATGAATCATGAGTAAAAAATCATGAATCGAATGATGAATCATGAATTGAATCATGAATCATGAATCATGAATTATGAATTGAATCATAAATCATGAATCATGAATCGAATCATGAATCATGAATCAAGAATCATAAATCGAATCATGAATCATGAATCGAATCATGAATTATGAATCATGAATTGAATCATAAATCATGAATCATGAATTGAATCATGATTCATGAATCATGAAATATGAATTGAATCATGAATCATGAATCATGAATTGAATCATGAATTGAATCATGAATCATGAATCATGAATTGAATCATGAATCATGAATCGAATCATGAATCATGAATCATGAATTGAATCATGAATAATGAATCATGAATCATGAATCATGAATCATGAATTGAATCATGAATCATGAATCGAATCATGAATAATGAATTGAATCATGAATCGAATCATGAATCATGAATCATGAATTGTATCATGAATCATGAATCGAATCATGAATCTTGAATCATGAATTGAATCATGAATCGAATCATGAATCATGAATTGAATCATGAATCATGAATCATGAATCATGAATTGAATCATGAATCATGAATCATGAATTGAATCATGAATCATGAATCATGAATCGAATCATGAATCATGAATCAAGAATCATGAATCGAATCATGAATCTTGAATCATGAATCGAATGATGAATCATGAATTGAATCATGAATCATGAATCATGAATTATGAATTGAATCATGAATCATGAATCATGTATTGAATCATGAATCATGAATCATGAATAGAATCATAAATCATGAATCATGAATCGAATCATGAATCATGAATCAAGAATCATAAATCGAATCATGAATCATGAATCATGAATTGAATCATAAATCATAAATTATGAATCGAATCATGAATCATGAATCATGAATCAAGAATCATGAATTGAATCATGAATCATAAATCATGAATTAATTCATGAATCATGAATCATGAATCATGAATTGAATCATGAATCATGAATCATGAATTGTATCATGAATCATGAATCATGAATCATGAATTGAATCATGAATCGAATCATGAATCATGAATTGAAACATGAATCATGAATCATGAATCATGAATCATGAATTGAATCATGAATCATAAATCATGAATTAATTCATGAATCATGAATCATGAATCATGAATTGAATCATGAATCATGAATCATGAATTGTATCATGAATCATGAATCATGAATCATGAATTGAATCATGAATCGAATCATGAATCATAAATTGAAACATGAATCATGAATTTAATCATGAATCATGAATCATGAAATGAATCATGAATCATGAATTGAATCATGAATCATGAATCTTGAATTATGAATTATGAATTGAATCATGAATCATGAATTGAATCATGAATCATAAATCATGAATCATGAATCATGCATGAATCATGAATTATGAATCTTAAATCGAATCATGAATCATGAATCATGAATCGAATCATAAATCATGAATCATGAATCATGAATTGAATAATGAATCATGAATCATGAATCGAATCATGAATCATGAATCATGAATCATGAATTGAATCATGAATCATGAATCATGAATCATGAATTGAATCATGAATCATGAATCATGAATTGAATCATGAATCATGAATCATGAATCATGAATCATGAATTGAATCATGAATCATGAATCATGAATTGAATCATGAATCATGAATCATGAATCATGAATTGAATCATGAATCATGAATCATGAATTGAATCATGAATCATGAATCTTGAATCATGAATTATGAATTGAATCATGAATCATGAATTGAATCATGAATCATGAATCATGAATTGAATCATGAATCATGAATCTTGAATCATGAATCATGAATCGAATCATAAATCATTAATCGAATCATGAATCATGAATCATGAATTGAATCATGAATCATAAATCATGAATCATGAATCGAATCATTAATCATGAATCATGAATCGTGAATCATGAATCATAAATTGAATCATGAATCATGAATTGAATCATAAATCATGAATCATGAATCATGAATCATGAATTATGAATCATGAATCATAAATCGAATCATGAATCATGAATCATGAATCGAATCATGAATCATGAATCATGAATCATGAATTGAATCATGAATCATGAATCATGAAATATGAATTGAATCATGAATCATGAATCATGAATTGAATCATGAATCATGAATCATGAATCATAAATCATGAATCATAAATCGAATCATGAATCATGAATTGAATCATGAATCGAATCATGAATCATGAATCATGAATTGAATCATGAATCATGAATCGAATCATGAATCATGAATCATGAATCATGAATCATGAATCATGAATTATGAATCTTAAATCGAATCATGAATCATGAATCATGAATCGAATCATAAATCATGAATCATGAATCATGAATTGAATAATGAATCATGAATCATGAATCGAATCATGAATCATGAGTCAAGAATCATGAATCGAATCATGAATCATGAATCATGAATCATGAATCATGAATCATGAATTGAATCATGAATCATGAATCATGAATTGAATCATGAATCATGAATCATGAATTGAATCATGAATCATGAATCATGAATTGAATCATGAATCATGAATCTTGAATTATGAATTATGAATTGAATCATGAATCAGGAATTGAATCATGAATCATGAATCATGAATCATGAATCGAATCATAAATCATGAATCGAATCATGAATCATGAATCATGAATTGAATCATGAATCATAAATCATGAATCATGAATCGAATCATGAATCATGAATCATGAATCATGAATCGTGAATCATGAATCATAAATTGAATCATGAATCATGAATTGAATCATAAATCATGAATCATGAATCATGAATCATGAATCATGAATCATAAATCGAATTATGAATCATGAATCATGAATCGAATCATGAATCATGAATCATGAATCATGAATTGAATCATCAATCATGAATCATGAATTGGATCATGAATCTTGAATCATAAATCATGAATCATGAATTGAATCATGAATCATGAATCATGAATTGAATCATCAATCATGAATCATGAATTGGATCATGAATCTTGAATCATAAATCATGAATCATGAATTGAATCATGAATCATGAATCATGAATTGAATCATGAATCATGAATCATGAATCATAAATCGAATCATGAATTGGATCATGAATCTTGAATCATAAATCATGAATCATGAATTGAATCATGAATCATGAATCATGAATTGAATCATGAATCATGAATCATGAATCATAAATCGAATCATGAATTGAATCATGAATCGAATCATGAATCATGAATCATGAATTGAATCATGAATCATGAATCATGAATTGAATCATGAATCATGAATCGAATCATGAATCATGAATCATGAATTGAATCATGAATCATGAATCATGAATCATGAATCATGAATTGAATCATGAATCATGAATCGAATCATGAATAATGAATTGAATCATGAATTGAATCATGAATCATGAATCATGAATCATGAATTGAATCATGAATCGAATCATGAATCATGAATTGAATCATGAATTATGAATCATAAATTGAAACATGAATCATGAATTTAATCATGAATCATGAATCATGAATCATGAATCATGAATTGAATCATGAATCATGAATCTTGAATTATGAATCTTAAATCGAATCATGAATCATGAATCATGAATCGAATCATAAATCATGAATCATGAATCATGAATTAAATAATGAATCATGAATCATGAATTAAATAATGAATCATGAATCATGAATCGAATCATGAATCATGAGTCAAGAATCATGAATCGAATCATGAATCATGAATCATGATTCATGAATCATGAATCATGAATTGAATCATGAATCATGAATTGAATCATGAATCATGAATCATGAATTGAATCATGAATCATGAATCATGAATCATGAATCATGAATTGAATCATGAATCATGAATTGAATCATGAATCTTGAATTATGAATTATGAATTGAATCATGAATCATGAATTGAATCATGAATCATGAATCATGAATCATGAATCATGAATCATGAATCATGAATCATGAATTATGAATCTTAAATCGAATCATGAATCATGAATCGAATCATAAATCATTAATCGAATCATGAATCATGAATTGAATCATGAATCATAAATCATGAATCATGAATCGAATCATTAATCATGAATCATGAATCGTGAATCATGAATCATAAATTGAATCATGAATCATGAATTGAATCATAAATCATGAATCATGAATCATGAATCATGAATCATAAATCGAATCATGAATCATGAATCATGAATCGAATCATGAATCATGAATCATGAATAATGAATTGAATCATGAATCATGAATCATGAATTGAATCATGAATCATGAATTGAATCATGAATCATGAATCATGAATTGAATCATGAATCATGAATCATGAATCATGAATTGAATCATGAATCATGAATCATGAATTGAATCATGAATCATGAATCTTGAATTATGAATTATGAATTGAATCATGAATCATGAATTGAATCATGAATCATGAATCATGAATCATGAATCATGAATCATGAATCATGAATTATGAATCTTAAATCGAATCATGAATCATGAATCGAATCATAAATCATTAATCGAATCATGAATCATGAATCATGAATTGAATCATGAATCATAAATCATGAATCATGAATCGAAGCATTAATCATGAATCATGAATCGTGAATCATGAATCATAAATTGAATCATGAATCATGAATTGAATCATAAATCATGAATCATGAATCATGAATCATGAATCATGAATCATGAATCATAAATCGAATCATGAATCATGAATCATGAATCGAATCATGAATCATGAATAATGAATTGAATCATGAATCATGAATCATGAAATATGAATTGAATCATCAATCATAAATCATGAATTGAAGCATGAATCTTGAATCATGAATTGAATCATGAATCATGAATCATGAATTGAATCATGAATCATGAATCATGAATCATAAATATTGAATCATAAATCGAATCATGAATCATGAATTGAATCATGAATCGAATCATGAATCATGAATCATGAATTGAATCATGAATCATGAATCATGAATTGAATCATGAATCATGAATCATGAATCATGAATCATGAATTATGAATCTTAAATCGAATCATGAATCATGAATCATGAATCGAATCATAAATCATGAATCATGAATTGAATAATGAATCATGAATCATGAATCGAATCATGAATCATGAATCATGAATCATGAATTGAATCATGAATCATGAATCATGAATTGAATCATGAATCATGAATCTTGAATTATGAATTATGAATTGAATCATGAATCATGAATTGAATCATGAAGCATGAATCATGAATCATGAATCATGAATCATGAATCATGAATTATGAATCTTAAATCGAATCATGAATCATGAATCATGAATCGAATCATAAATCATGAATCGAATCATGAATCATGAATCATGAATTGAATCATGAATCATGAATCATGAATAATGAATCGAATCATGAATCATGAATCATGAATAATGAATCGTGAATCATGAATCATAAATTGAATCATGAATCATGAATTGAATCATAAATCATGAATCATGAATCATGAATCATGAATCATGAATCATAAATCGAATTATGAATCATGAATCATGAATCATGAATCATGAATTGAATCATGAATCATGAATCATGAATTGAATCATGAATCATGAATCATGAATCATAAATCGAATCATGAATCATGAATTGAATCATGAATCGAATCATGAATCATGAATCATGAATTGAATCATGAATCATGAATCATGAATTGAATCATGAATCATGAATCGAATCATGAATCATGAATCATGAATTGAATCATGAATCATGAATCATGAATCATGAATATTGAATCATTAATTGAATCATGAATCATGAATCGAATCATGAATAATGAATTGAATCATGAATCGAATCATGAATCATGAATCATGAATTGAATCATGAATCATGAATCATGAATCATGAATTGAATCATGAATCATGAATCATGAATCATGAATTGAATCATGAATTGAATCATGAATCATGAATCATTATTCATGAATTGAATCATGAATCATGAATCATGAATCATGAATTGAATCATGAATCATGAATCATGAATTGAATCATGAATCATGAATCAAGAATCATCAATTGAATCATGAATCATGAATCGAATCATGAATCTTGAATCATGAATTGAATCATGAATCATAAATCGAATCATGAATCATGAATCATGAATCGAATCATGAATCATGAATCATGAATCATGAATCGAATCATGAATCATGAATCATGAATAATGAATTGAATCATGAATCATGAATCATGAAATATGAATTGAATCATCAATCATGAATCATGAATTGAATCATGAATCATGAATCATGAATTGAATCAAGAATCATGAATCATGAATCATAAATCATGAATCATAAATCGAATCATGAATCATGAATTGAATCATGAATCGAATCATGAATCATAAATCATGAATTGAATCATGAATCATGAATCATGAATTGAATCATGAATCATGAATCATGAATCATGAATCATGAATCATGAATCATGAATTATGAATCTTAAATCGAATCATGAATCATGAATCATGAATCGAATCATAAATCATGAATCATGAATCATGAATTATGAATCTTAAATCGAATCATGAATCATGAATCATGAATCGAATCATAAATCATGAATCATGAATCATGAATCATGAATCATGAATTGAATCATGAATCATGAATCATGAATCAAATTATGAATCATGAATCGAATCATTAATCTTGAATCATGAATTGAATCATGAATCAAGAATTGAATAATGAATCATGAAACATGAATCAAATCATGAATCATGAGTAAAAAATCATGAATCGAATGATGAATCATGAATTGAATCATGAATCATGAATCATGAATTATGAATTGAATCATGAATCATGAATCATGAATTGAATCATAAATCATAAATCATGAATCGAATCATGAATCATGAATCATGAATCATGAATCATGAATTGAATCATGAATCATAAATCATGAATTGAATCATGAATCATGAATCATGAATCATGAATTGAATCATGAATCATGAATCATGAATTGAATCATGAATCATGAATCATGAATCATGAATTGAATCATGAATCTAATCATGAATCATGAATTGAATCATGAATCATGAATCATAAATTGAAACATGAATCATGAATTTAATCATGAATCATGAATTATGAATCATGAAATGAATCATGAATCATGAATTGAATCATGAATCATGAATCTTGAATTATGAATTATGAATTGAATCATGAATCATGAATTGAATCATGAATCATGAATCATGAATTATGAATCTTAAATCGAATCATGAATCATGAATCTTGAATTATGAATTATGAATTGAATCATGAATCATGAATCGAATCATAAATCATGAATTATGAATCATGAAATGAATCATTAATCATGAATCGAATCATAAATCATGAATCATGAATCATGAATTAAATAATGAATCATGAATCATGAATCGAATCATGAATCATGAGTCAAGAATCATGAATCGAATCATGAATCATGAATCATGAATCATGAATCATGAATCATGAATCATGAATTGAATCATGAATCATGAATTGAATCATGAATCATGAATCATGAATTGAATCATGAATCATGAATCATGAATCATGAATTGAATCATGAATCATGAATCATGAATTGAATCATGAATCATGAATCTTGAATTATGAATTATGAATTGAATCATGAATCATGAATTGAATCATGAATCATGAATCATGAATCATGAATCATGAATCATGAATTATGAATCTTAAATCGAATCATGAATCATGAATCGAATCATAAATCATTAATCGAATCATGAATCATGAATCATGAATTGAATCATGAATCATAAATCAT
This sequence comes from Mixophyes fleayi, assembly GCF_038048845.1. Lineage (NCBI taxonomy): Eukaryota > Metazoa > Chordata > Amphibia > Anura > Limnodynastidae > Mixophyes > Mixophyes fleayi. The sequence continues at coordinate 18,357 of NW_027448141.1, read as the reverse complement.
GAATCATGAATCGAATCATTAATCATGAATCATGAATCGTGAATCATGAATCATAAATTGAATCATGAATCATGAATTGAATCATAAATCATGAATCATGAATCATGAATCATGAATCATAAATTGAATCATGAATCATGAATCATGAATCGAATCATGAATCATGAATCATGAATCATGAATAATGAATTGAATCATGAATCATGAATCATGAATTGAATCATGAATCATGAATTGAATCATGAATCATGAATCATGAATTGAATCATGAATCATGAATCATGAATCATGAATCATGAATTGAATCATGAATCATGAATCTTGAATTATGAATTATGAATTGAATCATGAATCATGAATTGAATCATGAATCATGAATCATGAATCATGAATCATGAATCATGAATCATGAATTATGAATCTTAAATCGAATCATGAATCATGAATCGAATCATAAATCATTAATCGAATCATGAATCATGAATCATGAATTGAATCATGAATCATAAATAAAGAATCATGAATCGAATCATTAATCATGAATCATGAATCGTGAATCATGAATCATAAATTGAATCATGAATCATGAATTGAATCATAAATCATGAATCATGAATCATGAATCATGAATCATGAATCATGAATCATGAATCATAAATCGAATCATGAATCATGAATCATGAATCGAATCATGAATCATGAATCATGAATAATGAATTGAATCATGAATCATGAATCATGAAATATGAATTGAATCATCAATCATAAATCATGAATTGAAGCATGAATCTTGAATCATGAATTGAATCATGAATCATGAATCATGAATTGAATCATGAATCATGAATCATGAATCATAAATCATGAATCATAAATCGAATCATGAATCATGAATTGAATCATGAATCGAATCATGAATCATGAATCATGAATTGAATCATGAATCATAAATCATGAATTAATTCATGAATCATGAATCATGAATCATGAATTGAATCATGAATCATGAATCATGAATTGTATCATGAATCATGAATCATGAATCATGAATTGAATCATGAATCGAATCATGAATCATAAATTGAAACATGAATCATGAATTTAATCATGAATCATGAATCATGAAATGAATCATGAATCATGAATTGAATCATGAATCATGAATCTTGAATTATGAATTATGAATTGAATCATGAATCATGAATTGAATCATGAATCATAAATCATGAATCATGAATCATGCATGAATCATGAATTATGAATCTTAAATCGAATCATGAATCATGAATCATGAATCGAATCATAAATCATGAATCATGAATCATGAATTGAATAATGAATCATGAATCATGAATCGAATCATGAATCATGAATCATGAATCATGAATCATGAATTGAATCATGAATCATGAATCATGAATCATGAATTGAATCATGAATCATGAATCATGAATTGAATCATGAATCATGAATCATGAATCATGAATCATGAATTGAATCATGAATCATGAATCATGAATTGAATCATGAATCATGAATCATGAATCATGAATTGAATCATGAATCATGAATCATGAATTGAATCATGAATCATGAATCTTGAATCATGAATTATGAATTGAATCATGAATCATGAATTGAATCATGAATCATGAATCATGAATTGAATCATGAATCATGAATCTTGAATCATGAATCATGAATCGAATCATAAATCATTAATCGAATCATGAATCATGAATCATGAATTGAATCATGAATCATAAATCATGAATCATGAATCGAATCATTAATCATGAATCATGAATCGTGAATCATGAATCATAAATTGAATCATGAATCATGAATTGAATCATAAATCATGAATCATGAATCATGAATCATGAATTATGAATCATGAATCATAAATCGAATCATGAATCATGAATCATGAATCGAATCATGAATCATGAATCATGAATCATGAATTGAATCATGAATCATGAATCATGAAATATGAATTGAATCATGAATCATGAATCATGAATTGAATCATGAATCATGAATCATGAATCATAAATCATGAATCATAAATCGAATCATGAATCATGAATTGAATCATGAATCGAATCATGAATCATGAATCATGAATTGAATCATGAATCATGAATCGAATCATGAATCATGAATCATGAATCATGAATCATGAATCATGAATTATGAATCTTAAATCGAATCATGAATCATGAATCATGAATCGAATCATAAATCATGAATCATGAATCATGAATTGAATAATGAATCATGAATCATGAATCGAATCATGAATCATGAGTCAAGAATCATGAATCGAATCATGAATCATGAATCATGAATCATGAATCATGAATCATGAATTGAATCATGAATCATGAATCATGAATTGAATCATGAATCATGAATCATGAATTGAATCATGAATCATGAATCATGAATTGAATCATGAATCATGAATCTTGAATTATGAATTATGAATTGAATCATGAATCAGGAATTGAATCATGAATCATGAATCATGAATCATGAATCGAATCATAAATCATGAATCGAATCATGAATCATGAATCATGAATTGAATCATGAATCATAAATCATGAATCATGAATCGAATCATGAATCATGAATCATGAATCATGAATCGTGAATCATGAATCATAAATTGAATCATGAATCATGAATTGAATCATAAATCATGAATCATGAATCATGAATCATGAATCATGAATCATAAATCGAATTATGAATCATGAATCATGAATCGAATCATGAATCATGAATCATGAATCATGAATTGAATCATCAATCATGAATCATGAATTGGATCATGAATCTTGAATCATAAATCATGAATCATGAATTGAATCATGAATCATGAATCATGAATTGAATCATCAATCATGAATCATGAATTGGATCATGAATCTTGAATCATAAATCATGAATCATGAATTGAATCATGAATCATGAATCATGAATTGAATCATGAATCATGAATCATGAATCATAAATCGAATCATGAATTGAATCATGAATCGAATCATGAATCATGAATCATGAATTGAATCATGAATCATGAATCATGAATTGAATCATGAATCATGAATCGAATCATGAATCATGAATCATGAATTGAATCATGAATCATGAATCATGAATCATGAATCATGAATTGAATCATGAATCATGAATCGAATCATGAATAATGAATTGAATCATGAATTGAATCATGAATCATGAATCATGAATCATGAATTGAATCATGAATCGAATCATGAATCATGAATTGAATCATGAATTATGAATCATAAATTGAAACATGAATCATGAATTTAATCATGAATCATGAATCATGAATCATGAATCATGAAATGAATCATGAATCATGAATTGAATCATGAATCATGAATCTTGAATTATGAATCTTAAATCGAATCATGAATCATGAATCATGAATCGAATCATAAATCATGAATCATGAATCATGAATTAAATAATGAATCATGAATCATGAATTAAATAATGAATCATGAATCATGAATCGAATCATGAATCATGAGTCAAGAATCATGAATCGAATCATGAATCATGAATCATGATTCATGAATCATGAATCATGAATTGAATCATGAATCATGAATTGAATCATGAATCATGAATTGAATCATGAATCATGAATCATGAATTGAATCATGAATCATGAATCATGAATCATGAATCATGAATTGAATCATGAATCATGAATTGAATCATGAATCTTGAATTATGAATTATGAATTGAATCATGAATCATGAATTGAATCATGAATCATGAATCATGAATCATGAATCATGAATCATGAATCATGAATCATGAATTATGAATCTTAAATCGAATCATGAATCATGAATCGAATCATAAATCATTAATCGAATCATGAATCATGAATTGAATCATGAATCATAAATCATGAATCATGAATCGAATCATTAATCATGAATCATGAATCGTGAATCATGAATCATAAATTGAATCATGAATCATGAATTGAATCATAAATCATGAATCATGAATCATGAATCATGAATCATAAATCGAATCATGAATCATGAATCATGAATCGAATCATGAATCATGAATCATGAATAATGAATTGAATCATGAATCATGAATCATGAATTGAATCATGAATCATGAATTGAATCATGAATCATGAATCATGAATTGAATCATGAATCATGAATCATGAATCATGAATCATGAATTGAATCATGAATCATGAATCATGAATTGAATCATGAATCATGAATCTTGAATTATGAATTATGAATTGAATCATGAATCATGAATTGAATCATGAATCATGAATCATGAATCATGAATCATGAATCATGAATCATGAATTATGAATCTTAAATCGAATCATGAATCATGAATCGAATCATAAATCATTAATCGAATCATGAATCATGAATCATGAATTGAATCATGAATCATAAATCATGAATCATGAATCGAAGCATTAATCATGAATCATGAATCGTGAATCATGAATCATAAATTGAATCATGAATCATGAATTGAATCATAAATCATGAATCATGAATCATGAATCATGAATCATGAATCATGAATCATAAATCGAATCATGAATCATGAATCATGAATCGAATCATGAATCATGAATAATGAATTGAATCATGAATCATGAATCATGAAATATGAATTGAATCATCAATCATAAATCATGAATTGAAGCATGAATCTTGAATCATGAATTGAATCATGAATCATGAATCATGAATTGAATCATGAATCATGAATCATGAATCATAAATATTGAATCATAAATCGAATCATGAATCATGAATTGAATCATGAATCGAATCATGAATCATGAATCATGAATTGAATCATGAATCATGAATCATGAATTGAATCATGAATCATGAATCATGAATCATGAATCATGAATTATGAATCTTAAATCGAATCATGAATCATGAATCATGAATCGAATCATAAATCATGAATCATGAATTGAATAATGAATCATGAATCATGAATCGAATCATGAATCATGAATCATGAATCATGAATTGAATCATGAATCATGAATCATGAATTGAATCATGAATCATGAATCTTGAATTATGAATTATGAATTGAATCATGAATCATGAATTGAATCATGAAGCATGAATCATGAATCATGAATCATGAATCATGAATCATGAATCATGAATTATGAATCTTAAATCGAATCATGAATCATGAATCATGAATCGAATCATAAATCATGAATCGAATCATGAATCATGAATCATGAATTGAATCATGAATCATGAATCATGAATAATGAATCGAATCATGAATCATGAATCATGAATAATGAATCGTGAATCATGAATCATAAATTGAATCATGAATCATGAATTGAATCATAAATCATGAATCATGAATCATGAATCATGAATCATGAATCATAAATCGAATTATGAATCATGAATCATGAATCATGAATCATGAATTGAATCATGAATCATGAATCATGAATTGAATCATGAATCATGAATCATGAATCATAAATCGAATCATGAATCATGAATTGAATCATGAATCGAATCATGAATCATGAATCATGAATTGAATCATGAATCATGAATCATGAATTGAATCATGAATCATGAATCGAATCATGAATCATGAATCATGAATTGAATCATGAATCATGAATCATGAATCATGAATATTGAATCATTAATTGAATCATGAATCATGAATCGAATCATGAATAATGAATTGAATCATGAATCGAATCATGAATCATGAATCATGAATTGAATCATGAATCATGAATCATGAATCATGAATTGAATCATGAATCATGAATCATGAATCATGAATTGAATCATGAATTGAATCATGAATCATGAATCATGAATCATGAATTGAATCATGAATCATGAATCATGAATCATGAATTGAATCATGAATCATGAATCATGAATTGAATCATGAATCATGAATCAAGAATCATCAATTGAATCATGAATCATGAATCGAATCATGAATCTTGAATCATGAATTGAATCATGAATCATAAATCGAATCATGAATCATGAATCATGAATCGAATCATGAATCATGAATCATGAATCATGAATCGAATCATGAATCATGAATCATGAATAATGAATTGAATCATGAATCATGAATCATGAAATATGAATTGAATCATCAATCATGAATCATGAATTGAATCAAGAATCATGAATCATGAATCATAAATCATGAATCATAAATCGAATCATGAATCATGAATTGAATCATGAATCGAATCATGAATCATAAATCATGAATTGAATCATGAATCATGAATCATGAATTGAATCATGAATCATGAATCATGAATCATGAATCATGAATCATGAATCATGAATTATGAATCTTAAATCGAATCATGAATCATGAATCATGAATCGAATCATAAATCATGAATCATGAATCATGAATTATGAATCTTAAATCGAATCATGAATCATGAATCATGAATCGAATCATAAATCATGAATCATGAATCATGAATCATGAATCATGAATTGAATCATGAATCATGAATCATGAATCAAATTATGAATCATGAATCGAATCATTAATCTTGAATCATGAATTGAATCATGAATCAAGAATTGAATAATGAATCATGAAACATGAATCAAATCATGAATCATGAGTAAAAAATCATGAATCGAATGATGAATCATGAATTGAATCATGAATCATGAATCATGAATTATGAATTGAATCATGAATCATGAATCATGAATTGAATCATAAATCATAAATCATGAATCGAATCATGAATCATGAATCATGAATCATGAATCATGAATTGAATCATGAATCATAAATCATGAATTGAATCATGAATCATGAATCATGAATCATGAATTGAATCATGAATCATGAATCATGAATTGAATCATGAATCATGAATCATGAATCATGAATTGAATCATGAATCTAATCATGAATCATGAATTGAATCATGAATCATGAATCATAAATTGAAACATGAATCATGAATTTAATCATGAATCATGAATTATGAATCATGAAATGAATCATGAATCATGAATTGAATCATGAATCATGATCTTGAATTATGAATTATGAATTGAATCATGAATCATGAATTGAATCATGAATCATGAATCATGAATTATGAATCGTAAATCGAATCATGAATCATGAATCTTGAATTATGAATTATGAATTGAATCATGAATCATGATCGAATCATAAATCATGAATTATGAATCATGAAATGATCATTAATCATGAATCGAATCATAAATCATGAATCATGAATCATGAATTAAATAATGAATCATGAATCATGAATCGAATCATGAATCATGAGTCAAGAATCATGAATCGAATCATGAATCATGAATCATGAATCATGAATCATGAATCATGAATCATGATTGAATCATGAATCATGAATTGAATCATGAATCATGAATCATGATTGAATCATGAATCATGAATCATGAATCATGAATTGAATCATGAATCATGAATCATGAATTGAATCATGAATCATGAATCTTGAATTATGAATTATGAATTGATCATGAATCATGAATTGAATCATGAATCATGAATCATGAATCATGAATCATGAATCATGAATTATGAATCTTAATCGAATCATGAATCATGAATCGAATCATAAATCATTAATCGAATCATGAATCATGAATCATGAATTGAATCATGAATCATAATCATGAATCATGAATCGAATCATTAATCATGAATCATGAATCGTGAATCATGAATCATAAATTGAATCATGAATCATGAATTGAATCATAAATCATGAATCATGAATCTTGAATCATGAATCATATAATTGAATCATGAATCATTGATCATGAATCGAATCATGAATCATGAATCATGAATCATGAATAATGAATTGAATCATGAATCATGAATCATGAATTGAATCATGAATCATGAATTGAATCATGAATCATGAATCATGAATTAATCATGAATCATGAATCATGAATCATGAATCATGATTGAATCATGAATCATGAATCTTGAATATGAATTATGAATTGAATCATGAATCATGAATTGAATCATGAATCATGAATCATGAATCATGAATCATGAATCATGAATCATGAATTATGAATCTTAAATCGAATCATGAATCATGAATCGAATCATAAATCATTAATCGAATCATGAATCATGAATCATGAATTGAATCATGAATCATAAATAAAGAATCATGAATCGAATCATTAATCATGAATCATGAATCGTGAATCATGAATCATAAATTGAATCATGAATCATGAATTGAATCATAAATCATGAATCATGAATCATGAATCATGAATCATGAATCATGAATCATGAATCATGAATCATAAATCGAATCATGAATCATGAATCATGAATCGAATCATGAATCATGAATCATGAATAATGAATTGAATCATGAATCATGAATCATGAAATATGAATTGAATCATCAATCATAAATCATGAATTGAAGCATGAATCTTGAATCATGAATTGAATCATGAATCATGAATCATGAATTGAATCATGAATCATGAATCATGAATCATAAATCATGAATCATAAATCGAATCATGAATCATGAATTGAATCATGAATCGAATCATGAATCATGAATCATGAATTGAATCATGAATCATGAATCATGAATCATGAATCATGAATTATGAATCTTAAATCAAATCATGAATCATGAATCATGAATCGAATCATGAATCATGAGTCAAGAATCATGAATCAAATCATGAATCATGAATCATGAATCATGAATCATGAATTGAATCATGAATCATGAATCATGAATTGAAACATGAATCATGAATCATGAATCATGAATCATGAATTGAATCATGAATCATGAATCATGAATTGAATCATGAATCATGAATCTTGAATTATGAATTATGAATTGAATCATGAATCATGAATTGAATCATGAATCATGAATCATGAATCATGAATCATGAATCATGAATTATGAATCTTAAATCGAATCATGAATCATGAATCATGAATCGAATCATAAATCATGAATCGAATCATGAATCATGAATCATGAATTGAATCATGAATCATGAATCATGAATAATGAATCGAATCATGAATCATGAATCATGAATAATGAATCGTGAATCATGAATCATAAATTGAATCATGAATCATGAATTGAATCATAAATCATGAATCATGAATCATGAATTATGAATCATGAATCATGAATCATAAATCGAATTATGAATCATGAATCATGAATCATGAATCATGAATTGAATCATGAATCATGAATCATGAATTGAATCATGAATCATGAATCATGAATGATGAATCATAAATCGAATCATGAATCATGAATTGAATCATGAATCGAATCATGAATCATGAATCATGAATTGAATCATGAATCATGAATCATGAATTGAATCATGAATCATGAATCGAATCATGAATCATAAATCATGAATCATGAATCGAATCATTAATCATGAATCATGAATCGTGAATCATGAATCATAAATTGAATCATGAATTGAATCATAAATCATGAATCATGAATCATGAATCATGAATCATGAATCATAAATCGAATCATGAATCATGAATCATGAATCGAATCATGAATCATGAATCATGAATAATGAATTGAATCATGAATCATGAATCATGAAATATGAATTGAATCATCAATCATAAATCATGAATTGAAGCATGAATCTTGAATCATGAATTGAATCATGAATCATGAATCATGAATTGAATCATGAATCATGAATCATAAATCATGAATCATAAATCGAATCATGAATCATGAATTGAATCATGAATCGAATCATGAATCATGAATCATGAATTGAATCATGAATCATGAATCATGAATTGAATCATGAATCATGAATCATGAATCATGAATTATGAATCATGAATCATGAATCATGAATCATGAATTATGAATCTTAAATCGAATCATGAATCATGAATCATGAATCGAATCATAAATCATGAATCATGAATCATGAATTGAATAATGATTCATGAATCATGAATCGAATCATGAATCATGAGTCAAGAATCATGAATCAAATCATGAATCATGAATCATGAATCATGTATTGAATCATGAATCATGAATCATGAATTGAATCATGAATCATGAATCATGAATCATGAATCATGAATTGAATCATGAATCATGAATCATGAATTGAATCATGAATCATGAATCATGAATCATGAATCATGAATCATGAATTGAATCATGAATCATGAATCATGAATTGAATCATGAATCATGAATCTTGAATTATGAATTATGAATTGAATCATGAATCATGAATTGAATCATGAAGCATGAATCATGAATCATGAATCATGAATCATGAATCATGAATCATGAATCATGAATCATGAATTATGAATCTTAAATCGAGTCATGAATCATGAATCATGAACCGAATCATAAATCATGAATTGAATCATGAATCATGAATCATGAATTGAATCATGAATCATGAATCATGAATAATGAATCGAATCATGAATCATGAATCATGAATAATGAATCGTGAATCATGAATCATAAATTGAATCATGAATCATGAATTGAATCATAAATCATGAATCATGAATCATGAATCATGAATCATGAATCATGAATCATGAATCATGAATCATGAATCATAAATCGAATTATGAATCATGAATCATGAATCATGAATTGAATCATGAATCATGAATTGAATCATGAATCATGAATCATGAATCATGAATCATAAATCGAATCATGAATCATGAATTGAATCATGAATCGAATCATGAATCATGAATCATGAATTGAATCATGAATCATGAATCATGAATTGAATCATGAATCATGAATCGAATCATGAATCATGAATCATGAATTGAATCATGAATCATGAATCATGAATCATGAATATTGAATCATTAATTGAATCATGAATCATGAATCGAATCATGAATAATGAATTGAATCATGAATCGAATCATGAATCATGAATCATGAATTGAATCATGAATCATGAATCATGAATCATGAATTGAATCATGAATTGAATCATGAATCATGAATCATGAATTGAATCATGAATCATGAATCATGAATTGAATCATGAATCATGAATCATGAATTGAATCATGAATCATGAATCAAGAATCATCAATTGAATCATGAATCATGAATCGAATCATGAATCTTGAATTATGAATTGAATCATGAATCATGAATTGAATCATAAATCATGAATCATGAATCATGAATCATGAATCATAAATCGAATTATGAATCATGAATCATGAATCGAATCATGAATCATGAATCATGAATAATGAATTGAATCATGAATCATGAATCATGAAATATGAATTGAATCATCAATCATGAATCATGAATTGAAGCATGAATCTTGAATCATGAATTGAATCATGAATCATGAATCATGAGTCAAGAATCATGAATCAAATCATGAATCATGAATCGAATCATGAATAATGAATCATGAATCATGAATCGAATCATGAATCATGAATCTTGAATCATGAATTGAATCATGAATCGAATCATGAATCTTGAATCATGAATTGAATCATGAATCATGAATTATGAATCATGAATTGAATAATGAATCATGAAACATGAATCAAATCATGAATCATGAGTAAAAAATCATGAATCGAATGATCAATCATGAATTGAATCATGAATCATGAATCATGAATTATGAATTGAATCATAAATCATGAATCATGAATCATGAATTAAATAATGAATCATGAATCACGAATCGAATCATGAATCATGAGTCAAGAATCATGAATCGAATCATGAATCATGAATCATGAATCATGAATCATGAATCATGAATTGAATCATGAATCATGAATTGAATCATGAATCATGAATCATGAATTGAATCATGAATCATGAATCATGAATCATGAATCATGAATTGAATCATGAATCATGAATCATGAATTGAATCATGAATCATGAATCGAATCATGAATCATGAATCATGAATTGAATCATGAATCATGAATCATGAATCATGAATATTGAATCATTAATTGAATCATGAATCATGAATCGAATCATGAATAATGAATTGAATCATGAATCGAATCATGAATCATGAATCATGAATCATGAATTGTATCATGAATCATGAATCGAATCATGAATCTTGAATCATGAATTGAATCATGAATTGAATCATAAATCATGAATTGAATCATGAATCATGAATCATGAATCATGAATTGAATCATGAATCATGAATCATGAATCATGAATTGAATCATGAATCATGAATCGAATCATGAATCATGAATCTTGAATCATGAATTGAATCATGAATCATGAATCGAATCATGAATCTTGAATCATGAATTGAATCATGAATCATGAATTATGAATCATGAATTGAATAATGAATCATGAAACATGTATCAAATCATGAATCATGAGTAAAAAATCATGAATCGAATGATGAATCATGAATTGAATCATGAATCATGAATCATGAATTATGAATTGAATCATAAATCATGAATCATGAATCGAATCATGAATCATGAATCAAGAATCATAAATCGAATCATGAATCATGAATCGAATCATGAATCATGAATCATGAATTGAATCATAAATCATAAATCGAATCATGAATCATGAATCGAATCATGAATCATGAATCATGAATTGAATCATAAATCATGAATCATGAATTGAATCATGATTCATGAATCATGAAATATGAATTGAATCATGAATCATGAATCATGAATTGAATCATGAATTGAATCATGAATCATGAATCATGAATTGAATCATGAATCATGAATTGAATCATGAATCATGAATCATGAATTGAATCATGAATAATGAATCATGAATCATAAATCATGAATCATGAATCATGAATTGAATCATGAATCATGAATCGAATCATGAATAATGAATTGAATCATGAATCGAATCATGAATCATGAATCATGAATTGTATCACGAATTATGAATCGAATCATGAATCTTGAATCATGAATTGAATCATGAATCGAATCATGAATCATGAATTGAATCATAAATCATGAATCATGAATCATGAATTGAATCATGAATCATGAATTGAATCATGAATCATGAATCATGAATCGAATCATGAATCATGAATCAAGAATCATGAATCGAATCATGAATCTTGATTCATGAATCGAATGATGAATCATGAATTGAATCATGAATCATGAATCATGAATTATGAATTGAATCATGAATCAAGAATCATGTATTGAATCATGAATAATGAATTGAATCATGAATCGAATCATGAATCATGAATCATGAATTGTATCATGAATTATGAATCGAATCATGAATCTTGAATCATGAATTGAATCATGAATCGAATCATGAATCATGAATTGAATCATGAATCATGAATCATGAATCATGAATTGAATCATGAATCATGAATCATGAATCATGAATTGAATCATGAATCATGAATCATGAATCGAATCATGAATCATGAATCAAGAATCATGAATCGAATCATGAATCTTGAATCATGAATCGAATGATGAATCATGAATTGAATCATGAATTATGAATCATGAATTATGAATTGAATCATGAATCATGAATCATGTATTGAATCATGAATCATGAATCATGAATCATGAATAGAATCATAAATCATGAATCATGAATCGAATCATGAATCATGAATCAAGAATCATAAATCGAATCATGAATCATGAATCATGAATTGAATAATAAATCATAAATTATGAATCGAATCATGAATCATGAATCATGAATCATGAATTGAATCATGAATCATAAATCATGAATTAATTCATGAATCATGAATCATGAATCATGAATTGAATCATGAATCATGAATCATGAATTAATTCATGAATCATGAATCATGAATCATGAATTGAATCATGAATCGAATCATGAATCATGAATTGAATCATGAATCATGAATCATAAATTGAAACATGAATCATGAATTTAATCATGAATCATGAATCATGAATCATGAAATGAATCATGAATCATGAATTGAATCATGAATCATGAATCTTGAATTATGAATTATGAATTGAATCATGAATCATGAATTGAATCATGAATCATAAATCATGAATCATGAATCATGCATGAATCATGAATTATGAATCTTAAATCGAATCATGAAATGAATCATGAATCATGAATTGAATCATGAATCTTGAATTATGAATTATGAATTGAATCATGAATCATGAATTGAATCATGAATCATAAATCATGAATCATGAATCATGCATGAATCATGAATTATGAATCTTAAATCGAATCATGAATCATGAATCATGAATCGAATCATAAATCATGAATCATGAATCATGAATTGAATAATGAATCATGAATCATGAATCGAATCATGAATCATGAATCATGAATCATGAATCATGAATTGAATCATGAATCATGAATCATGAATCATGAATTGAATCATGAATCATGAATCATGAATTGAATCATGAATCATGAATCATGAATCATGAATCATGAATTGAATCATGAATCATGAATTGAATCATGAATCATGAATCATGAATCATGAATTGAATCATGAATCATGAATTGAATCATGAATCTTAAATCATGAATTATGAATTGAATCATGAATCATGAATTGAATCATGAATCATGAATCATGAATCATGAATCATGAATCATGAATCATGAATTATGAATCTTAAATCGAATCATGAATCATGAATCGAATCATAAATCATTAATCGAATCATGAATCATGAATCATGAATTGAATCATGAATCATAAATCATGAATCATGAATCTAATCATTAATCATGAATCATAAATCATGAATCATGAATCATGAATCATGAATTATGAATCATGAATCATAAATCGAATCATGAATCATGAATCATGAATCGAATCATGAATCATGAATCATGAATCGAATCATGAATCATGAATCATGAATCATGAATTGAATCATGAATCATGAATCATGAAATATGAATTGAATCATGAATCATGAATCATGAATTGAATCATGAATCTTGAATCATGAATCATGAATCATGAATTGAATCATGAATCATGAATCATGAATTGAATCATGAATCATGAATCATGAATCATAAATCATGAATCATAAATCGAATCATGAATCATGAATTGAATCATGAATCGAATCATGAATCATGAATCATGAATTGAATCATGAATCATGAATCATGAATTGAATCATGAATCATGAATCGAATCATGAATCATGAATCATGAATCATGAATCATGAATCATGAATTATGAATCTTAAATCGAATCATGAATCATGAATCATGAATCGAATCATAAATCATGAATCATGAATCATGAATTGAATAATGAATCATGAATCATGAATCGAATCATGAATCATGAGTCAAGAATCATGAATCGAATCATGAATCATGAATCATGAATCATGAATCATGAATCATGAATCATTAATCATGAATTGAATCATGAATCATGAATCATGAATTGAATCATGAATCATGAATCATGAATCATGAATCATGAATTGAATCATGAATCATGAATCATGAATTGAATCATGAATCATGAATCTTGAATTATGAATTATGAATTGAATCATGAATCATGAATTGAATCATGAATCATGAATCATGAATCATGAATTATGAATCTTAAATCGAATCATGAATCATGAATCATGAATCGAATCATAAATCATGAATCGAATCATGAATCATGAATCATGAATTGAATCATGAATCATAAATCATGAATCATGAATCGAATCATGAATCATGAATCATGAATCATGAATCGTGAATCATGAATCATAAATTGAATCATGAATCATGAATTGAATCATAAATCATGAATCATGAATCATGAATCATGAATCATGAATCATGAATCATAAATCGAATTATGAATCATGAATCATGAATCGAATCATGAATCATGAATCATGAATCATGAATTGAATCATGAATCATGAATCATGAAATATGAATTGAATCATCAATCATGAATCATGAATTGGATCATGAATCTTGAATCATAAATCATGAATCATGAATTAAATCATGAATCATGAATCATGAATTGAATCATCAATCATGAATCATGAATTGGATCATGAATCTTGAATCATAAATCATGAATCATGAATCGAATCATGAATTGAATCATGAATCGAATCATGAATCATGAATCATGAATTGAATCATGAATCATGAATCATGAATTGAATCATGAATCATGAATCGAATCATGAATCATGAATCATGAATTGAATCATGAATCATGAATCATGAATCATGAATCATGAATTGAATCATGAATCATGAATCGAATCATGAATAATGAATTGAATCATGAATTGAATCATGAATCATGATTCATGAATCATGAATTGAATCATGAATCGAATCATGAATCATGAATTGAATCATGAATCATGAATCATAAATTGAAACATGAATCATGAATTTAATTATGAATCATGAATCATGAATCATGAAATGAATCATGAATCATGAATTGAATCATGAATCATGAATCTTGAATTATGAATTATGAATTGAATCATGAATCATGAATTGAATCATGAATCATGAATCATGAATCATGAATCATGAATTATGAATCTTAAATCGAATCATGAATCATGAATCATGAATCGAATCATAAATCATGAATCATGAATCATGAATTAAATAATGAATCATGAATCACGAATCGAATCATGAATCATGAGTCAAGAATCATGAATCGAATCATGAATCATGAATCATGAATCATGAATCATGAATCATGAATTGAATCATGAATCATGAATTGAATCATGAATCATGAATCATGAATTGAATCATGAATCATGAATCATGAATCATGAATCATGAATTGAATCATGAATCATGAATCATGAATTGAATCATGAATCATGAATCTTGAATTATGAATTATGAATTGAATCATGAATCATGAATCATGAATTGAATCATGAATCATGAATCATGAATCATGAATCATGAATCATGAATTATGAATCTTAAATCGAATCATGAATCATGAATCGAATCATAAGATCATTAATCGAATCATGAATCATGAATCATGAATTGAATCATGAATCATAAATCATGAATCATGAATCGAATCATTAATCATGAATCATGAATCGTGAATCATGAATCATAAATTGAATCATGAATCATGAATTGAATCATAAATCATGAATCATGATTCAAGAATCATGAATCATGAATCATAAATCGAATCATGAATCATGAATCATGATCGAATCATGAATCATGAATCATGAATAATGAATTGAATCATGAATCATGAATCATGATTGAATCATGAATCATGAATTGAATCATGAATCAGAATCATGAATTCAATCATGGAATCATGAATCATGAATCATGAATCATGAATTGAATCATGAATTCATGAATCATGAATTGAATCATGAATCATGAATCTTGAATTATGAATTATGAATTGAATCATGAATCATGAATTGAATCATGAAGATCATGAATCATGAATCATGAATCATGAATTATGAATCTTAAATCGAATCATGAATCATGAATCGAATCATAAATCATTAATCGAATCATGAATCATGATCATGAATTGAATCATGAATCATAAATCATGAATCATGAATCGAATCATTAATCATGAATCATGAATCGTGAATCATGAATCATAAATTGAATCATGAATCATGAATTGAATCATAAATCATGAATCATGAATCATGAATCATGAATCATGAATCATAAATCGAATCATGAATCATGAATCATGAATCATGAATCGAATCATGAATCATGAATCATGAATAATGAATTGAATCATGAATCATGAATCATGAAATATGAATTGAATCATCAATCATAAATCATGAATTGAAGCATGAATCTTGAATCATGAATTGAATCATGAATCATGAATCATGATTGAATCATGAATCATGAATCATGAATCATAAATCATGAATCATAAATCGAATCATGAATCATGAATTGAATCATGAATCGAATCAAGAATCATGAATCATGAATTGAATCATGAATCATGAATCATGAATTGAATCATGAATCATGAATCATGAATTGAATCATGAATCATGAATCATTGAATCATGAATCATGAATTATGAATCA
>NW_027448140.1:0-72384 GCF_038048845.1 Mixophyes fleayi | reverse complement strand
TGATTCATGATTCGATTCATAATTCATCATTCATGATTCAATTCATGATTCCTGATTCAATTCATGATTCATGAATCAATTCATGATTCATGATTCATTTCATGATTCATGATTCAATTCATGATTCAATTTATGATTCATGATTTAATTCAAGATTCATGGTTCATGATTCAATTCATGATTCATGATTCAATTCATGATTCATGATTCATTTCATGATTCATGATTCAATTCATGATTCAATTCATGATTCAACTTATGAATTATAATTCATGATTCAATTCATGATTCATGATTCATGATTCAATTCATGATTCATGATTCAATTCATGAATCATGATTCGATTCATGATTTATGTTTCAATTCATGATTCAATTCTTGATTCAATTCATAATTCAATTCATGATTCATGATTCGATTCATGATTCATGTTTGAATTCATGATTCAATTCATGATTCATTTCATGATTCATGATTCAATTCATGATTCATGATTCGATTCATGATTCATGATTCATGATTCAATTCATGATTCATGATTCGATTTATGATTCATGATTCATGATTCAATTCATGATTCATGATTCAATTCAAAATTCATGATTCAATTCATGATTCATTTCTTGATTCATGATTCATGATTCAATTCATGATTCAATTCATGATTCAACTTATGATTTATAATTCATGATTCAATTCATGATTCATGATTAATGATTCAATTCCTGATTCACGATTCAATTCATGATTCATGATTTGATTCATGATTCATCATTTATCATTCAATTAATGATTCATGATTCAATTCATGATTCAATTTATGATTCATGATTCCTGATTCAATTCATGATTCATGATTCAATTCATGATTCAATTCATGATTTATGATTCAATTCATGATTCATGATTCATGATTTAATTCATGATTCATGATTCATGTTTCATGATTCGATTTATAATTCACGATTCAATTCATGATGCATGATTCAATTTGTGATTCATGATTTAATTCATGATTCATGATTCATGATTCATTTCATGATTCATGATTCATGATTCAATTCACGATTCATGAGTCAATTCATGATTCATGATTCATGATTTAATTCATGATTCAATTCATGATTTAATTTATGATTCATGATTCATGATTCAATTCATGATTCATGATTCAATTCATGATTCATGATTCAATTCATGATTCATGATTCAATGCATGATTCAATTCTTGATTCAATTCATAATTCAATTCATGATTCATTATTCAATTCATGATTTGATTCATGATTCATGATTCATGATTAAATTCATGATTCATAATTTATGATTCAATTCATGATTCATGATTCATGATTCAATTCATGATTCGATTCATGATTCATGATTCAATTCATGATTCATGATTTGATTCATGATTCATGATTCAATTTTTAATTCATGATTCGATTCATGATTCATGATTAAATTTATGATTCATGATTTATGATTCAATTCATTATTTATTTCATGATTCATTTCATGATTCAATTCATGGTTTATGAATCTTGATTTAATTCATTATTTATTTCATGATTCATGTTTCGATTCATGATTCATGATTCAAAATTCAATTCATGATTCAATTCGTGATTCATGATTCAATTCATGATTCATGATTCATTTCATGATTCATTTCATGATTCATGATTCGATTTATGATTCATGATTCAATTCATGATGCATGATTCAATTCGTGATTCCTGATTCAATTCATGATTCATGATTCATTTCATGATTCATGATTCATTTCATGATTCATGATTCAATTCATGATTCAATTCATGATTTATGATTCAATTCATGATTCATGATTCGATTCATGATTCATGATTCAATTCATGATACATGATTCGAATTATGATTCATGATTAAATTCATGATTCATGATTTATGATTCAATTCATGATTCATGATTTATTTCATGATTCAATTCATGGTTCATGAATCTTGATTCAATTCATGATTTATTTCATGATTCATGATTCGATTCATGATTCATGATTCAATTCATGATTTATTTCATGATTCATGATTCGATTCATGATTCATGATTCAATTCTTGATTTATGATTCATGATTTAATTCATGATACATGATTCAATTCATGATTCATGATTCAATTCATGATTCATGATTCAATTCTTGAATCATGATTCATGATTCGAATTATGATTCATGATTAAATTCATGATTCATGATTTATGATTCAATTCATGGTTCATGAATCTTTATTCAATTCATGATTTATTTCATGATTCATGATTCGATTCATGATTCATGATTCAATTCATGATTCAATTCATGATTTATTTCATAATTCATGATTCGATTCATGATTCAATTCATGAGTCAATTCATGATTTATGATTCAATTCATTATTCATGATTCATGATTCAATTCCTGATTCATGATTCATGAATTATGATTCGATTTATAATTCATGATTCAATTCATTATGCATGATTCAATTCGTGATTCATGATTCAATTCATGATTCATGATTCATTTCATGATTCATGATTCCTGATTCAATTCATGATTCATGATACAATACATGATTCATGATTCATTTCATGATTCATGATTCAATTCATTATTCAATTCATGATTCAATTTATGATTCATAATTCATGATTCAATTCATGATTCAATTTATGATTCATGATTCATGATTCAATTCATGATTCATGATTCATGATTCAATTCATGATTCATGATTCGATTTATGATTCATGATTCAATTCATGATTCGTGATTCATGATTCATGATTCAATTCAGGATTCATGATTCGATTCATGATTCATGATTCATGATTCAATTCATGATTCATGATTCAATTCATGATTCATGATTCATTTCATGATTAAACTTATGATTTTTAATTCATGATTCAATTCATGATCCATAATTCATGATTCAATTCATGATTCATGATTCAATTCCTGATTCATGATTCATGAATTATGATTCGATTTATAATTCATGATTCAATTCATGATGCATGATTCAATTCGTGATTCATGATTCAATTCATGATTCATGATTCATTTCATGATTCATTTCATGATTCATGATTCCTGATTCAATTCATGATTCATAATACAATACATGATTCATGATTTATTTCATGATTCATGATTCAATTCATGATTCAATTCATGATTCAATTTATGATTCATGATTCATGATTCAATTCATGATTCAATTTATGATTCATGATTCCTGATTCAATTCATGATTCATTATTCAATTCATGATTCATTTCATGATTCATGATTCAATTCATGATTCAATTCATGATTCAATTTATGATTCATGATTCAATTCAAGATTCATGGTTCATGATTCAATTCATGATTCATGATTCAATTCATGATTCATGATTCATTTCATGATTCATGATTCAATTCATGATTCAATTCATGATTCAACTTATGATTTATAATTCATGATTCAATTCATGATTCAATTCATGATTCATGATTCATGATTCAATCATGATTCATGATTCAATTCATGAATCATGATTCGATTCATGATTTATGTTTCAATTCATGATTCAATTCTTGATTCAATTCATAATTCAATTCATGATTCATGATTCGATTCATGATTCATGTTTGAATTTATGATTCAATTCATGATTCATTTCATGATTTATGATTCAATTCATGATTCATGATTCAATTCAAAATTCATGATTCATGATTCAATTCATGATTCATGATTCAATTCATGAATCATGATTCGATTCATGATTTATGTTTCAATTTATGATTCAATTCTTGATTCAATTCATAATTCAATTCATGATTCATGATTCGATTCATGATTCATGTTTGAATTCATGATTCAATTCATGATTCATTTCATGATTCATGATTCAATTCATGATTCATGATTCGATTTATGATTCATGATTCAATACATGATTCATGATTTGATTCATCATTCATCATTCATCATTCAATTAATGATTCATGATTCAATTCATGATTCAATTTATGATTCATGATTCCTGATTTAATTCATGATTCATGATTCAATTCATGATTCATGATTCCTTTCATGATTCATGATCCAATTCATGATTCAAATTATGATTCAATTTATGATTCATGATTCAATTCAAGATTCATGATTCATGATTCAATTCATGATTCTTGATTCATTTCATGATTCATGATTCAATTCATGATTCAATTCATGATTCAACTTATGATTTATAATTCATGATTCAATTCATGATTCAATTCATGATTCAATTCATGATTCAATTCATGATTCATGATTCATGATTCAATTCATGATTCATGATTCAATTCATGAATCATGATTCGATTCATGATTTATGTTTCAATTCATGATTCAATTCTTGATTCAATTCATAATTCATTTCATGATTCATGATTCAATTCATGATTCATGATTCAATTCTTGATTTATGATTCATGATTCATGATTCAATTCATGATACATGATTCAATTCATGATTCATGATTCATTTCATGATTCATGATTCAATTCATGATTCGATTCATGATTCATGAGTCAATTCATAAATTCATGATTCGATTCATGATTCATGATTCAATTCTTGATTCATGATTCATGATTTGAATTATGATTCATGATTAAATTCATGATTCATGATTTATGATTCAATTCATGATTCATGATTTATAATTCATGATTCAATTCACGATGCATGATTCAATTCATGATTCATGATTCAATTCATGATTCGATTCATGATTCATGTCTCAATTCATGATTCATGATTCATTTCATGATTCATTTCATGATTCATGATTCAATTCATGATTCATGAGTCAATTCATGATTCATGATTCATTTCATGATTCATGATTTAATTCATGATTGAATTCATGATTGAATTTATGATTCATAATTCATTATTCAATTCATGATTCAATTCATGATTCATGATTCATGATTCAATTCATGATTCATGATTCAATTCATGATTCAGGATTCAATGCATGATTCAATTCTTGATTCAATTCATAATTCAATTCATGATTCATGATTCAATTCATGATTCAATTCATGATTTATGATTCAATTCATGATTTATTTCATGATTCATGATTCGATTCTTGATTCATGATTCAATTCATGATTCAATTCATGATTTATGATTCAATTCATGATTCATGATTTAATTCATGATTCATGATTCATGATTCATGATTCGATTTATAATTCATGATTCAATTCATGATGCATGACTCAATTTGTGATTCATGATTTAATTCATGATTCATGATTCATTTCATGATTCACTATTCATGATTCAATTCACGATTCATGAGTCAATTCATGATTCATGATTCATTTCATGATTCATGATTCATTTCATGATTCATGATTTAATTCATGATTCAATTCATGATTCAATTTATGATTCATAATTTATGATTCAATTCATGATTCAATTCATGATTCATGATTCATGATTCAATTCATGATTCATGATTCAATTCATGATTCATGATTCAATGCATGATTCAATTCTTGATTCAATTCATAATTCAATTCATGATTCATGATTCAATTCATGATTCGATTCATGATTCATGATTCAATTCATGATTCATGATTTGATTCATGATTCATGATTCAATTTTTAATTCATGATTCGATTCATGATTCATGATTAAATTTATGATTCATGATTTATGATTCAATTCATGATTCATGATTTATTTCATGATTCAATTCATGGTTCATGCATCTTGATTCAATTCATGATTTATTTCATGATTCATGATTCGATTCATGATTCATGATTCAATTCATGATTCAATTCATTATTTATTTCATGATTCATGATTCGATTCATGATTCATGATTCAAAATTCAATTCATGATTCAATTCGTGATTCATGATTCAATTCATGATTCATGATTCATTTCATGATTCATTTCATGATTCATGATTCGATTTATGATTCATGATTCAATTCATGATGCATGATTCAATTCGTGATTCCTGATTCAATTCATGATTCATGATTCAATTCATGATTCATGATTGAATTCAAAATTCATGATTCAATTCATGATTCATTTCATGATTAAACTTATGATTTATAATTCATGATTCAATTCATGATTCAATTCATGATTCATAATTCATGATTCAATTCATGATTCATGATTCAATTCATGATTCATGATTCGATTCATAATTCATCATTCATCATTCAATTCATGATTCATGATTCAATTCATGATTCAATTTATGATTCATGATTCCTGATTCAATTCATGATTCATGATTCAATTCATGATTCATTTCATGATTCATGATTCAATTCATGATTCAATTCATGATTCAATTTATGATTCATGATTCAATTCAAGATTCATGGTTCATGATTCAATTCATGATTCATGATTCAATTCATGATTCATGATTCATTTCATGATTCATGATTCAATTCATGATTCAATTCATGATTCAACTTATGATTTATAATTCATGATTCAATTCATGATTCAATTCATGATTCATGATTCATGATTTAATTCATGATTCATGATTCAATTCATGAATCATGATTCGATTCATGATTTATGTTTCAATTCATGATTCAATTCTTGATTCAATTCATAATTCAATTCATGATTCATGATTCGATTCATGATTCATGTTTGAATTCATGATTCAATTCATGATTCATTTCATGATTCATGATTCAATTCATGATTCATGATTCGATTTATGATTCATGATTCAATACATGATTCATGATTCAATTCATGATTCATGATTCAATTCAAAATTCATGATTCAATTCATGATTCATTTCATGATTCATGATTCATGATTCAATTCATGATTCAATTCATTATTCAACTTACGATTTATAATTCATGATTCAATTCATGATTCAATTCATGATGCATGATTCATGATTCAATTCATGATTCATTATTTGATTCATGATTCATCATTCATCATTCAATTAATGATTCATGATTCAATTCATGATTCAATTTATGATTCATGATTCCTGATTTAATTCATGATTCATGATTCAATTCATGATTCATGATTCCTTTCATGATTCATGATCCAATTCATGATTCAATTCATGATTCAATTTATGATTCATGATTCAATTCAAGATTCATGATTCATGATTCTTGATTCATTTCATGATTCATGATTCAATTCATGATTCAACTTATGATTTATAATTCGTGATTCAATTCATGATTCAATTCATGATTCAATTCATGATTCATGATTCATGATTCAATTCATGATTCATGATTCAATTCATGAATCATAATTCGATTCATGATTTATGTTTCAATTCATGATACAATTCGTGATTCAATTCATAATTCATTTCATGATTCATGATTCAATTCATGATTCATGATTCAATTCTTGATTTATGATTCATGATTCATGATTCAATTCATAATACATGATTCAATTCATGATTCATGATTCATTTCATGATTCATGATTCAATTCATGATTCGATTCATGATTCATGAGTCAATTCATAAATTCATGATTCGATTCATGATTCATGATTCAATTCTTGATTCATGATTCATGATTTGAATTATGATTCATGATTAAATTCATGATTCATGATTTATGATTCAATTCATGATTCATGATTTAAAATTCATGATTCAATTCATGATGCATGATTCAATTTGTGATTCATGATTTAATTCATGATTCATGATTCATTTCATGATTCATTTTATGATTCATGATTCAATTCATGATTTATGAGTCAATTCATGATTCATGATTCATTTCATGATTCATGATTTAATTCATGATTGAATTCATGATTGAATTTATGATTCATAATTCATGATTCAATTCATGATTCAATTCATGATTTATGATTCATGATTCAATTCATGATTCATGATTCAATTAATGATTCATGATTCAATGTATGATTCAATTCTTGATTCAATTCATAATTCAATTCATGATTCATGATTCAATTCATGATTCAATTCATGATTTATGATTCAATTCATGATTTATTTCATGATTCATGATTCGATTCATGATTCATGATTCAATTCATGATTCAATTCATGATTTATGATTCAATTCATGATTCATGATTCATGATTTAATTCATGATTCATGATTCATGATTCATGATTCGATTTATAATTCATGATTCAATTCATGATGCATGACTCAATTTGTGATTCATGATTTAATTTATGATTCATGATTCATTTCATGATTCATTTCATGATTCACTATTCGTGATTCAATTCACGATTCATGAGTCAATTCATGATTCATGATTCATTTCATGATTCATGATTCATTTCATGATTCATGATTTAATTCATGATTCAATTCATGATTCAATTTATGATTCATAATTCATGATTCAATTCATGATTCAATTCATGGTTCATGATTCATTATTCAATTCATGTTTCATGATTCAATTCATGATTCATGATTCAATGCATGATTCAATTCTTGATTCAATTCATAATTCAATTCATGATTCATAATTCAATTCATGATTTGATTCATGATTCATGATTCATAATTCGATATATGATTCATGATTAAATTCATGATTCATAATTTATGATTCAATTCATGATTCATGATTCATGATTCAATTCATGATTCAATTCATGATTCATGATTCAATTCATGATTCATGATTTGATTCATGATTCATGATTCAATTTTTAATTCATGATTCGATTCATGATTCATGATTAAATTTATGATTCATGATTTATGATTCAATTCATGATTCATTATTTATTTCATGATTCAATTCATGGTTCATGCATCTTGATTCAATTCATGATTTATTTCATGATTCATGATTCGATTCATGATTCATGATTCAATTCATGATTCAATTCATTATTTATTTCATGATTCATGATTCGATTCATGATTCATGATTCAAAATTCAATTCATGATTCAATTCGTGATTCATGATTCAATTCATGATTCATGATTCATTTCATGATTCATTTTATGATTCATGATTCGATTTATGATTCATGATTCAATTCATGATGCATGATTCAATTCGTGATTCCTGATTCAATTCATGATTCATGATTCAATTCATGATTCATGATTCATTTCATGATTCATGATTCAATTCATGATTCGATTCATGATTTATGATTCAATTCATGATTCATGATCCGATTCATGATTCATGATTCAATTCATGATACATGATTCATGATTCGAATTATGATTCATGATTAAATTCATGATTCATGATTTATTTCATGATTCAATTCATGGTTCATGAATCTTGATACAATTCATGATTTATTTCATGATTCATGATTCGATTCATGATTCAGGATTCAAATTCAATTCATGATTCAATTCAGGATTTATGATTCAATTCATGATTCATGATTCATTTCATGATTCATTTCATGATTCATGATTCGATTTATGATTCATGATTCAATTCATGATGCATGATTCAATTCGTGATTCATGATTCAATTCATGATTCATTTCATGATTCATGATTCGATTTATGATTCATGATTCAATTCATGATGCATGATTCAATTCGTGATTCCTGATTCAATTCATGATTCATGATTCAATTCATGATTCATGATTCATTTCATGATTCATGATTCAATTCATGATTCGATTCATGATTTATGATTCATTTCATGATTCATGATTCGATTCATGATTCATGATTCAATTCATGATGCATGATTCAATTCGTGATTCCTGATTCAATTCATGATTCATGATTCAATTCGTGATTCCTGATTCAATTCATGATGCATGACTCAATTTGTGATTCATGATTTAATTTATGATTCATGATTCATTTCATGATTCATTTCATGATTCACTATTCGTGATTCAATTCACGATTCATGAGTCAATTCATGATTCATGATTCATTTCATGATTCATGATTCATTTCATGATTCATGATTTAATTCATGATTCAATTCATGATTCAATTTATGATTCATAATTCATGATTCAATTCATGATTCAATTCATGGTTCATGATTCATTATTCAATTCATGTTTCATGATTCAATTCATGATTCATGATTCAATGCATGATTCAATTCTTGATTCAATTCATAATTCAATTCATGATTCATAATTCAATTCATGATTTGATTCATGATTCATGATTCATAATCTCGATATATGATTCATGATTAAATTCATGATTCATAATTTATGATTCAATTCATGATTCATGATTCATGATTCAATTCATGATTCAATTCATGATTCATGATTCAATTCATGATTCATGATTTGATTCATGATTCATGATTCAATTTTTAATTCATGATTCGATTCATGATTCATGATTAAATTTATGATTCATGATTTATGATTCAATTCATGATTCATTATTTATTTCATGATTCAATTCATGGTTCATGCATCTTGATTCAATTCATGATTTATTTCATGATTCATGATTCGATTCATGATTCATGATTCAATTCATGATTCAATTCATTATTTATTTCATGATTCATGATTCGATTCATGATTCATGATTCAAAATTCAATTCATGATTCAATTCGTGATTCATGATTCAATTCATGATTCATGATTCATTTCATGATTCATTTTATGATTCATGATTCGATTTATGATTCATGATTCAATTCATGATGCATGATTCAATTCGTGATTCCTGATTCAATTCATGATTCATGATTCAATTCATGATTCATGATTCATTTCATGATTCATGATTCAATTCATGATTCGATTCATGATTTATGATTCAATTCATGATTCATGATCCGATTCATGATTCATGATTCAATTCATGATACATGATTCATGATTCGAATTATGATTCATGATTAAATTCATGATTCATGATTTATTTCATGATTCAATTCATGGTTCATGAATCTTGATACAATTCATGATTTATTTCATGATTCATGATTCGATTCATGATTCAGGATTCAAAATTCAATTCATGATTCAATTCAGGATTTATGATTCAATTCATGATTCATGATTCATTTCATGATTCATTTCATGATTCATGATTCGATTTATGATTCATGATTCAATTCATGATGCATGATTCAATTCGTGATTCATGATTCAATTCATGATTCATTTCATGATTCATGATTCGATTTATGATTCATGATTCAATTCATGATGCATGATTCAATTCGTGATTCCTGATTCAATTCATGATTCATGATTCAATTCATGATTCATGATTCATTTCATGATTCATGATTCAATTCATGATTCGATTCATGATTTATGATTCATTTCATGATTCATGATTCGATTCATGATTCATGATTCAATTCATGATGCATGATTCAATTCGTGATTCCTGATTCAATTCATGATTCATGATTCAATTCATGATTCATGATTCATTTCATGATTCATGATTCAATTCATGATTCGATTCATGATTTATGATTCATTTCATGATTCATGATTCATGATTCGATTCATGATTCATGATTCAATTCTTGATTTATGATTCATGATTTAATTCATGATACATGATTCAATTCATGATTCATGATTCAATTCATGATTCATGATTCAATTCTTGAATCATGATTCATTATTCGAATTATGATTCATGATTAAATTCATGATTCATGATTTATGATTCAATTCATGGTTCATGAATCTTTATTCAATTCATGATTTATTTCATGATTCATGATTCGATTCATGATTCATGATTCATGATTCAATTCATGATTTATTTCATAATTCATGATTCAATTCATGATTCAATTCATGATTCAATTCATGATTTATGTTTCAATTCATGATACAATTCGTGATTCAATTCATAATTCATTTCATGATTCATGATTCAATTCATGATTCATGATTCAATTCTTGATTTATGATTCATGATTCATGATTCAATTCATAATACATGATTCAATTCATGATTCATGATTCATTTCATGATTCATGATTCAATTCATGATTCGATTCATGATTCATGAGTCAATTCATAAATTCATGATTCGATTCATGATTCATGATTCAATTCTTGATTCATGATTCATGATTTGAATTATGATTCATGATTAAATTCATGATTCATGATTTATGATTCAATTCATGATTCATGATTTAAAATTCATGATTCAATTCATGATGCATGATTCAATTTGTGATTCATGATTTAATTCATGATTCATGATTCATTTCATGATTCATTTTATGATTCATGATTCAATTCATGATTTATGAGTCAATTCATGATTCATGATTCATTTCATGATTCATGATTTAATTCATGATTGAATTCATGATTGAATTTATGATTCATAATTCATGATTCAATTCATGATTCAATTCATGATTTATGATTCATGATTCAATTCATGATTCATGATTCAATTAATGATTCATGATTCAATGTATGATTCAATTCTTGATTCAATTCATAATTCAATTCATGATTCATGATTCAATTCATGATTCAATTCATGATTTATGATTCAATTCATGATTTATTTCATGATTCATGATTCGATTCATGATTCATGATTCAATTCATGATTCAATTCATGATTTATGATTCAATTCATGATTCATGATTCATGATTTAATTCATGATTCATGATTCATGATTCATGATTCGATTTATAATTCATGATTCAATTCATGATGCATGACTCAATTTGTGATTCATGATTTAATTTATGATTCATGATTCATTTCATGATTCATTTCATGATTCACTATTCGTGATTCAATTCACGATTCATGAGTCAATTCATGATTCATGATTCATTTCATGATTCATGATTCATTTCATGATTCATGATTTAATTCATGATTCAATTCATGATTCAATTTATGATTCATAATTCATGATTCAATTCATGATTCAATTCATGGTTCATGATTCATTATTCAATTCATGTTTCATGATTCAATTCATGATTCATGATTCAATGCATGATTCAATTCTTGATTCAATTCATAATTCAATTCATGATTCATAATTCAATTCATGATTTGATTCATGATTCATGATTCATAATTCGATATATGATTCATGATTAAATTCATGATTCATAATTTATGATTCAATTCATGATTCATGATTCATGATTCAATTCATGATTCAATTCATGATTCATGATTCAATTCATGATTCATGATTTGATTCATGATTCATGATTCAATTTTTAATTCATGATTCGATTCATGATTCATGATTAAATTTATGATTCATGATTTATGATTCAATTCATGATTCATTATTTATTTCATGATTCAATTCATGGTTCATGCATCTTGATTCAATTCATGATTTATTTCATGATTCATGATTCGATTCATGATTCATGATTCAATTCATGATTCAATTCATTATTTATTTCATGATTCATGATTCGATTCATGATTCATGATTCAAAATTCAATTCATGATTCAATTCGTGATTCATGATTCAATTCATGATTCATGATTCATTTCATGATTCATTTTATGATTCATGATTCGATTTATGATTCATGATTCAATTCATGATGCATGATTCAATTCGTGATTCCTGATTCAATTCATGATTCATGATTCAATTCATGATTCATGATTCATTTCATGATTCATGATTCAATTCATGATTCGATTCATGATTTATGATTCAATTCATGATTCATGATCCGATTCATGATTCATGATTCAATTCATGATACATGATTCATGATTCGAATTATGATTCATGATTAAATTCATGATTCATGATTTATTTCATGATTCAATTCATGGTTCATGAATCTTGATACAATTCATGATTTATTTCATGATTCATGATTCGATTCATGATTCAGGATTCAAAATTCAATTCATGATTCAATTCAGGATTTATGATTCAATTCATGATTCATGATTCATTTCATGATTCATTTCATGATTCATGATTCGATTTATGATTCATGATTCAATTCATGATGCATGATTCAATTCGTGATTCATGATTCAATTCATGATTCATTTCATGATTCATGATTCGATTTATGATTCATGATTCAATTCATGATGCATGATTCAATTCGTGATTCCTGATTCAATTCATGATTCATGATTCAATTCATGATTCATGATTCATTTCATGATTCATGATTCAATTCATGATTCGATTCATGATTTATGATTCATTTCATGATTCATGATTCGATTCATGATTCATGATTCAATTCATGATGCATGATTCAATTCGTGATTCCTGATTCAATTCATGATTCATGATTCAATTCATGATTCATGATTCATTTCATGATTCATGATTCAATTCATGATTCGATTCATGATTTATGATTCATTTCATGATTCATGATTCATGATTCGATTCATGATTCATGATTCAATTCTTGATTTATGATTCATGATTTAATTCATGATACATGATTCAATTCATGATTCATGATTCAATTCATGATTCATGATTCAATTCTTGAATCATGATTCATTATTCGAATTATGATTCATGATTAAATTCATGATTCATGATTTATGATTCAATTCATGGTTCATGAATCTTTATTCAATTCATGATTTATTTCATGATTCATGATTCGATTCATGATTCATGATTCATGATTCAATTCATGATTTATTTCATAATTCATGATTCAATTCATGATTCAATTCATGATTCAATTCATGATTTATGATTCAATTCATGATTCATGATTCATGATTCAATTTCTGATTCATGATTCATGAAATATGATTCGATTTATAATTCATGATTCAATTCATGATGCATGATTCAATTCGTAATTCATGATTCAATTCATGATTCATGATTCATTTTATGATTCATGATTCCTGATTCAATTCATGATTCATGATACAATACATGATTCATGATTCAATTCTTGATTTATGATTCAATTCTTGATTTATGATTCATGATTTAATTCATGATACATGATTCAATTCATGATTCATGATTCAATTCATGATTCATGATTCAATTCTTGAATCATGATTCATTATTCGAATTATGATTCATGATTAAATTCATGATTCATGATTTATGATTCAATTCATGGTTCATGAATCTTTATTCAATTCATGATTTATTTCATGATTCATGATTCGATTCATGATTCATGATTCATGATTCAATTCATGATTTATTTCATAATTCATGATTCAATTCATGATTCAATTCATGATTCAATTCATGATTTATGATTCAATTCATGATTCATGATTCATGATTCAATTTCTGATTCATGATTCATGAAATATGATTCGATTTATAATTCATGATTCAATTCATGATGCATGATTTAATTCGTAATTCATGATTCAATTCATGATTCATGATTCATTTTATGATTCATGATTCCTGATTCAATTCATGATTCATGATACAATACATGATTCATGATTCATTTCATGATTCATGATTCAATTCATGATTCAATTTATGATTCATAAATCATAATTCAATTCATGATTCAATTTATGATTCATGATTCATGATTCAATTCATGATTCATGATTCGATTCATGATTCATGATTCGATTCATGATTCATGATTCAATTCATGATTCGTGATTCATGATTCGTGATTCA
This sequence comes from Mixophyes fleayi, assembly GCF_038048845.1. NCBI lineage: Eukaryota > Metazoa > Chordata > Amphibia > Anura > Limnodynastidae > Mixophyes > Mixophyes fleayi. Next base: position 56,698 of record NW_027448140.1, on the reverse strand, counting down.
ATTCATGATTAATGATTCGATTCATGATTCATGATTCATGATTCAATTCATGATTCATGATTCGATTTATGATTCATGATTCAATTCATGATTCATGATTCAATTCATGATTCATGATTCATTTCATGATTCATGATTGAATTCAAAATTTATGATTCAATTCATGATTCATTTCATGAATAAACTTATGATTTATAATTCATGATTCAATTCTTGATTCAATTCATGATTCATAATTCATGATTCATAATTCATGATTCAATTCATGATTCATGATTCAATTCATGATTCATGATTCGATTCATAATTCATCATTCATCATTCAATTCATGATTCATGATTCAATTCATGATTCAATTTATGATTCATGATTCCTGATTCATTTCATGATTCATGATTCAATTCATGATTCAATTCATGATTCAATTTATGATTCATGATTCAATTCAAGATTCATGGTTCATGATTCAATTCATGATTCATGATTCAATTCATGATTCATGATTCATGATTCAATTCATGATTCAACTTATGATTTATAATTCATGATTCAATTCATGATTCAATTCATGATTCATGATTCATGATTCAATTCATGATTCATGATTCAATTCATGAATCATGATTCGATTCATGATTTATGTTTCAATTCATGATTCAATTCTTGATTCAATTCATAATTCAATTCATGATTCATAATTCAATTCATGATTCATGATTCGATTCATGATTCATGTTTGAATTCATGATTCAATTCATGATTCATTTCATGATTCATGATTCAATTCATGATTCATGATTCGATTTATGATTCATGATTCAATACATGATTCATGATTCAATTCATGATTCATGATTCAATTCAAAATTCATGATTGAATTTATGATTCATTTCATGATTCATGATTCATGATTCAATTCATGATTCAATTCATTATTCAACTTACGATTTATAATTCATGATTCAATTCATGATTCAATTCATGATTCATGATTCATGATTCAATTCATGATTCATGATTTGATTCATGATTCATCATTCATCATTCAATTAATGATTCATGATTCAATTCATGATTCAATTTATGATTTATGATTCCTGATTTAATTCATGATTCATGATTCAATTCATGATTCATGATTCCTTTCATGATTCATGATTCAATTCATGATTCAATTCATGATTCAATTTATGATTTATGATTCCTGATTTAATTCATGATTCATGATTCAATTCATGATTCATGATTCCTTTCATGATTCATGATTCAATTCATGATTCAATTCATGATTCAATTTATGATTCATGATTCAATTCAAGATTCATGATTCATGATTCAATTCATGATTCATGATTCAATTCATGATTCTTGATTCATTTCATGATTCATGATTCAATTCATGATTCAATTCATGATTCAACTTATGATTTATAATTCATGATTCAATTCATGATTCAATTCATGATTCATGATTCATGATTCAATTCATGATTCATGATTCAATTCATGAATCATGATTCGATTCATGATTTATGTTTCAATTCATGATTCAATTCTTGATTCAATTCATAATTCATTTCATGATTCATGATTCAATTCATGATTCATGATTCAATTCTTGATTTATGATTCATGATTTATGATTCAATTCATGATACATGCTTCAATTTATGATTCATGATTCATTTCATGATTCATGATTCAATTCATGATTCGATTCATGATTCATGATTCAATTCTTGATTCATGATTCATGATTTGAATTATGATTCATGATTAAATTCATGATTCATGATTTATGATTCAATTCATGATTCATGATTTATAATTCATGATTCAATTCATGATGCATGATTCAATTTGTGATTCATGATTTAATTCATGATTCATGATTCATTTCATGATTCATTTCATGATTCATGATTCAATTTATGATTCATAAATGTCAAATCATGATTCATGATTCATTTCATAATTCATGATTTAATTCATGATTGAATTCATGATTGAATTTATGATTCATAATTCATGATTCATCATTCAATTCATGATTCATGATTCATGATTCAATTCATGATTCATGATTCAATTCATGATTCATGATTCAATGCATGATTCAATTCTTGATTCAATTCATAATTCAATTCATGATTCATGATTCAATTCATGATTCAATTCATGATTTATGATTCAATTCATGATTTATTTCATGATTCATGATTCGATTCATGATTCATGATTCAATTCATGATTCAATTCATGATTTATGATTCAATTCATGATTCATGATTCATGATTTAATTCATGATTCATGATTCATGATTCATGATTCGATTTATAATTCATGATTCAATTCATGATGCATGACTCAATTTGTGATTCATGATTTAATTCATGATTCATGATTCATTTCATGATTCATTTCATGATTCACTATTCATGATTCAATTCACGATTCATGAGTCAATTCATGATTCATGATTCATTTCATGATTCATGATTCATTTCATGATTCATGATTTAATTCATGATTCAATTCATGATTCAATTTATGATTCATAATTCATGATTCAATTCATGATTCAATTCATGATTCATGATTCATGATTCAATTCATGATTCATGATTCAATTCATGATTCATGATTCAATGCATGATTTAATTCTTGATTCAATTCATAATTCAATTCATGATTCATGATTCAATTCATGATTCGATTCATGATTCAATTCATAATTCAATTCATGATTCATAATTCAATTCATGATTCATGATTCGATTCATGATTCATGTTTGAATTCATGATTCAATTCATGATTCATTTCATGATTCATGATTCAATTCATGATTCGATTTATGATTCATGATTCAATACATGATTCATGATTCAATTCATGATTCATGATTCAATTCAAAATTCATGATTGAATTCATGATTCATTTCATGATTCATGATTCATGATTCAATTCATGATTCAATTCATTATTCAACTTACGATTTATAATTCATGATTCAATTCATGATTCAATTCATGATTCATGATTCATGATTCAATTCATGATTCATGATTTGATTCATGATTCATCATTCATCATTCAATTAATGATTCATGATTCAATTCATGATTCAATTTATGATTTATGATTCCTGATTTAATTCATGATTCATGATTCAATTCATGATTCATGATTCCTTTCATGATTCATGATTCAATTCATGATTCAATTCATGATTCAATTCATGATTCAATTCATGATTCAATTTATGATTTATGATTCCTGATTTAATTCATGATTCATGATTCAATTCATGATTCATGATTCCTTTCATGATTCATGATTCAATTCATGATTCAATTCATGATTCAATTTATGATTCATGATTCAATTCAAGATTCATGATTCATGATTCAATTCATGATTCATGATTCAATTCATGATTCTTGATTCATTTCATGATTCATGATTCAATTCATGATTCAATTCATGATTCGGACTTATGATTTATAATTCATGATTCAATTCATGATTCAATTCATGATTCATGATTCATGATTCAATTCATGATTCATGATTCAATTCATGAATCATGATTCGATTCATGATTTATGTTACAATTCATGATTCAATTCTTGATTCAATTCATAATTCATTTCATGATTCATGATTCAATTCATGATTCATGATTCAATTCTTGATTTATGATTCATGATTTATGATTCAATTCATGATACATGCTTCAATTTATGATTCATGATTCATTTCATGATTCATGATTCAATTCATGATTCGATTCTTGATTCATGATTCAATTCTTGATTCATGATTTGAATTATGATTCATGATTAAATTCATGATTCATGATTTATGATTCAATTCATGATTCATGATTTATAATTCATGATTCAATTCATGATGCATGATTCAATTTGTGATTCATGATTTAATTCATGATTCATGATTCATTTCATGATTCATTTCATGATTCATGATTCAATTTATGATTCATAAATGTCAAATCATGATTCATGATTCATTTCATAATTCATGATTTAATTCATGATTGAATTCATGATTGAATTTATGATTCATAATTCATGATTCAATTCATGATTCAATTCATGATTCATGATTCATGATTCAATTCATGATTCATGATTCAATTCATGATTCATGATTCAATGCATGATTCAATTCTTGATTCAATTCATAATTCAATTCATGATTCATGATTCAATTCATGATTCAATTCATGATTTATGATTCAATTCATGATTTATTTCATGATTCATGATTTGATTCATGATTCATGATTCAATTCATGATTCAATTCATGATTTATGATTCAATTCATGATTCATGATTCATGATTTAATTCATGATTCATGATTCATGATTCATGATTCGATTTATAATTCATGATTCAATTCATGATGCATGACTCAATTTGTGATTCATGATTTAATTCATGATTCATGATTCATTTCATGATTCATTTCATGATTCACTATTCATGATTCAATTCACGATTCATGAGTCAATTCATGATTCATGATTCATTTCATGATTCATGATTCATTTCATGATTCATGATTTAATTCATGATTCAATTCATGATTCAATTTATGATTCATAATTCATGATTCAATTCATGATTCAATTCATGATTCATGATTCATGATTCAATTCATGATTCATGATTCAATTCATGATTCATGATTCAATGCATGATTTAATTCTTGATTCAATTCATAATTCAATTCATGATTCATGATTCAATTCATGATTCGATTCATGATTCATGATTCGATATATGATTCATGATTAAATTCATGATTCATAATTTATGATTCAATTCATGATTCATGATTCATGATTCAATTCATGATTCGATTCATGATTTATGATTCAATTCATGATTCATGATTTGATTCATGATTCATGATTCAATTTTTAATTCATGATTCGATTCATGATTCATGATTAAATTCATGATTCATGATTTATGATTCAATTCATGATTCATGATTTATTTCATGATTCAATTCATTATTTATTTCATGATTCATGATTTGATTCATGATTCATGATTCAAAATTCAATTCATGATTCAATTCAGGATTTATGATTCAATTCATGATTCATGATTCATTTCATGATTCATGATTCGATTTATGATTCATGATTCAATTCATGATGCATGATTCAATTCGTGATTCATGATTTAATTCATGATTCATGATTCATTTCATGATTCATTTCATGATTCATGATTCGATTTATGATTCATGATTCAATTCATGATGCATGATTCAATTCGTGATTCCTGAATCAATTCATGATTCATGATTCAATTCATGATTCATGATTCATTTCATGATTCATGATTCAATTCATGATTCGATTCATGATTTATGATTCATTTCATGATTCATGATTCGATTCATGATTCATGATTCAATTCATGATGCATGATTCAATTTGTGATTCCTGATTCAATTCATGATTCATGATTCAATTCATGATTCATGATTCATTTCATGATTCATGATTCAATTCATGATTCGATTCATGATTTATGATTCATTTCATGATTCATGATTCGATTCATGATTCATGATTCAATTCATGATTCATGATTCATGATTCGAATTATGATTGATGATTAAATTCATGATTCATGATTTTTGATTCAATTCATGATTCATGATTTATTTCATGATTCAATTCATGGTTCATGAATCTTGATTCAATTCATGATTCAATTCATGATTTATTTCATGATTCATGATTCGATTCATGATTCATGATTCAATTCTTGATTTATGATTCATGATTCGAATTATGATTCATGATTAAATTCATGATTCATGATTTATGATTCAATTCATGGTTCATGAATCTTTATTCAATTCATGATTTATTTCATGATTCATGATTCGATTCATTATTCATGATTCAATTCATGATTCATGATTCAATTCATGATTCATGATTCAATTCATGATTCATGATTCATGATTCGATTCATGATTCATGATTCAATTCATGATTCATGATTCAATACATGATTCGTGATTCATGATTCATGATTCAATTCATGATTCATGATTTGATTCATGATTCATGATTCATGATTCAATTCATGATTCATGATTCGATTTATGATTCATGGTTCAATTCATGATTCATGATTCAATTCATGATTCATGATTCATTTCATGATTCATGATTGAATTCAAAATTTATGATTCAATTCATGATTCATTTCATGATTCAACTTATGATTTATAATTTATGATTCAATTCATGATTCAATTCATGATTCATGATTCATGATTCAATTCATGATTCATGATTCAATTCATGATTCATGATTCAATTCATGATTTATCATTCATGATTCAATTCATGATTCATGATTCAATTCATGATTCAATTTATGATTCATGATTCCTGATTAAATTCATGATTCATGATTCAATTCATGATTCATGATTCAATTCATGATTCATGATTCAATTCATGATTCATGATTCATTTTATGATTCATGATTCAATTCATGACTCAATTCATGATTCAACTTATGATTTATAATTCATGATTCAATTCATGATAAAATTCATGATTCATGATTCATGATTCGATTCATGATTTATGTTTCAATTCATGATTCAATTCTTGATTCAATTCATGATTCAATTCTTGATTCAATTCATAATTCAATTCATGATTCATGATTCGATTAATGATTCATGTTTGAATTCATGATTCAATTCATGATTCATTTCATGATTCATGATTCAATTCATGATTCATGATTCGATTCATGATTCATGATTCATGATTCAATTCATGATTCATGATTCGATTTATGATTCATGATTCAATTCATGATTCATGATTCAATTCATGATTCATGATTCAATTCAAGATTCATGATTCAATTCATGATTAATTTCATGATTTATGATTCATGATTCAATTCATGATTCAATTCATGATTCAACTTATGATTTATAATTCATGATTCAATTCATGATTCAATTCATGATTCATGATTCATGATTCAATTCATGATTCATGATTCAATTCATGATTCATGATTTGATTCATTATTCATCATTCATCATTTAATTAATGATTCATGATTCAATTCATGATTCAATTTATGATTCATGATTCAATTCATGATTTATCATTCATCATTCAATTCATGATTCATGATTCAATTCATGATTCAATTTATGATTCATGATTCCTGATTCAATTCATGATTCAAGATTCAATTCATGATTCATGATTCATTTCATGATTCATGATTCAAAATTCAATTCATGATTCAATTCAGGATTAATGATTCAATTCATGATTCATGATTCATGATTCAATTCATGATTCGATTCATGATTTATGATTCAATTCATGATTCATGATTTGATTCATGATTCATGATTCAATTTTTAATTCATGATTCGATTCATGATTCATGATTAAATTCATGATTCATGATTTATGATTCAATTCATGATTCATGATTTATTTCATGATTCAATTCATTATTTATTTCATGATTCATGATTCGATTCATGATTCATGATTCAAAATTCAATTCATGATTCAATTCAGGATTTATGATTCAATTCATGATTCATGATTCATTTCATGATTCATTTCATGATTCATGATTCGATTTATGATTCATGATTCAATTCATGATGCATGATTCAATTCGTGATTCATGATTCAATTCATGATTCATGATTCATTTCATGATTCATGATTCGATTTATGATTCATGATTCAATTCATGATGCATGATTCAATTCGTGATTCCTGATTCAATTCATGATTCATGATTCAATTCATGATTCATGATTCATTTCATGATTCATGATTCAATTCATGATTCGATTCATGATTTATGATTCATTTCATGATTCATGATTCGATTCATGATTCATGATTCAATTCATGATGCATGATTCAATTCGTGATTCCTGATTCAATTCATGATTCATGATTCAATTCATGATTCATGATTCATTTCATGATTCATGATTCAATTCATGATTCGATTCATGATTTATGATTCATTTCATGATTCATGATTCGATTCATGATTCATGATTCAATTCATGATTCATGATTCGAATTATGATTGATGATTAAATTCATGATTCATGATTTTTGATTCAATTCATGATTCATGATTTATTTCATGATTCAATTCATGGTTCATGAATCTTGATTCAATTCATGATTCAATTCATGATTTATTTCATGATTCATGATTCGATTCATGATTCATGATTCAATTCTTGATTTATGATTCATGATTTAATTCATGATTCAATTCTTGAATCATGATTCATGATTCGAATTATGATTCATGATTAAATTCATGATTCATGATTTATGATTCAATTCATGGTTCATGAATCTTTATTCAATTCATGATTTATTTCATGATTCATGATTCGATTCATGATTCATGATTCAATTCATGATTCATGATTCAATTCATGATTCAATTCATGATTCATGATTCATGATTCGATTCATGATTCATGATTCAATTTATGATTTATGATTCAATACATGATTCGTGATTCATGATTCATGATTCAATTCATGATTCATGATTCGATTCATGATTCATGATTCATGATTCAATTCATGATTCATGATTCGATTTATGATTCATGATTCAATTCATGATTCATGATTCAATTCATGATTCATGATTCATTTCATGATTCATGATTGAATTCAAAATTTATGATTCAATTCATGATTCATTTCATGATTCAACTTATGATTTATAATTCATGATTCAATTCATGATTCAATTCATGATTCATGATTCATGATTCAATTCATGATTCATGATTCAATTCATGATTCATGATTCAATTCATGATTTATCATTCATCATTCAATTCATGATTCATGATTCAATTCATGATTCAATTTATGATTCATTATTCCTGATTCAATTCATGATTCATGATTCAATTCATGATTCATGATTCATTTCATGATTCATGATTCAATTCATGATTCAATTCATGATTCAATTTATGATTCATGATTCAATTCAAGATTCATGGTTCATGATTCAATTCATGATTCATGATTCAATTCAAGATTCATGATTCAATTCATGATTAATTTCATGATTTATGATTCATGATTCAATTCATGATTCAATTCATGATTCAACTTATGATTTATAATTCATGATTCAATTCATGATTCAATTCATGATTCATGATTCATGATTCAATTCATGATTCATGATTCAATTCATGATTCATGATTTGATTCATTATTCATCATTCATCATTTAATTAATGATTCATGATTCAATTCATGATTCAATTTATGATTCATGATTCAATTCATGATTTATCATTCATCATTCAATTCATGATTCATGATTCAATTCATGATTCAATTTATGATTCATGATTCCTGATTCAATTCATGATTCAAGATTCAATTCATGATTCATGATTCATTTCATGATTCATGATTCAAAATTCAATTCATGATTCAATTCAGGATTAATGATTCAATTCATGATTCATGATTCATGATTCAATTCATGATTCGATTCATGATTTATGATTCAATTCATGATTCATGATTTGATTCATGATTCATGATTCAATTTTTAATTCATGATTCGATTCATGATTCATGATTCAATTCATGATTCATGATTCGAATTATGATTGATGATTAAATTCATGATTCATGATTTTTGATTCAATTCATGATTCATGATTTATTTCATGATTCAATTCATGGTTCATGAATCTTGATTCAATTCATGATTCAATTCATGATTTATTTCATGATTCATGATTCGATTCATGATTCATGATTCAATTCTTGATTTATGATTCATGATTTAATTCATGATTCAATTCTTGAATCATGATTCATGATTCGAATTATGATTCATGATTAAATTCATGATTCATGATTTATGATTCAATTCATGGTTCATGAATCTTTATTCAATTCATGATTTATTTCATGATTCATGATTCGATTCATGATTCATGATTCAATTCATGATTCATGATTCAATTCATGATTCAATTCATGATTCATGATTCATGATTCGATTCATGATTCATGATTCAATTTATGATTTATGATTCAATACATGATTCGTGATTCATGATTCATGATTCAATTCATGATTCATGATTCGATTCATGATTCATGATTCATGATTCAATTCATGATTCATGATTCGATTTATGATTCATGATTCAATTCATGATTCATGATTCAATTCATGATTCATGATTCATTTCATGATTCATGATTGAATTCAAAATTTATGATTCAATTCATGATTCATTTCATGATTCAACTTATGATTTATAATTCATGATTCAATTCATGATTCAATTCATGATTCATGATTCATGATTCAATTCATGATTCATGATTCAATTCATGATTCATGATTCAATTCATGATTTATCATTCATCATTCAATTCATGATTCATGATTCAATTCATGATTCAATTTATGATTCATTATTCCTGATTCAATTCATGATTCATGATTCAATTCATGATTCATGATTCATTTCATGATTCATGATTCAATTCATGATTCAATTCATGATTCAATTTATGATTCATGATTCAATTCAAGATTCATGGTTCATGATTCAATTCATGATTCATGATTCAATTCAAGATTCATGATTCAATTCATGATTAATTTCATGATTTATGATTCATGATTCAATTCATGATTCAATTCATGATTCAACTTATGATTTATAATTCATGATTCAATTCATGATTCAATTCATGATTCATGATTCATGATTCAATTCATGATTCATGATTCAATTCATGATTCATGATTTGATTCATTATTCATCATTCATCATTTAATTAATGATTCATGATTCAATTCATGATTCAATTTATGATTCATGATTCAATTCATGATTTATCATTCATCATTCAATTCATGATTCATGATTCAATTCATGATTCAATTTATGATTCATGATTCCTGATTCAATTCATGATTCAAGATTCAATTCATGATTCATGATTCATTTCATGATTCATGATTCAAAATTCAATTCATGATTCAATTCAGGATTAATGATTCAATTCATGATTCATGATTCATGATTCAATTCATGATTCGATTCATGATTTATGATTCAATTCATGATTCATGATTTGATTCATGATTCATGATTCAATTTTTAATTCATGATTCGATTCATGATTCATGATTAAATTCATGATTCATGATTTATGATTCAATTCATGATTCATGATTTATTTCATGATTCAATTCATTATTTATTTCATGATTCATGATTCGATTCATGATTCATGATTCAAAATTCAATTCATGATTCAATTCAGGATTTATGATTCAATTCATGATTCATGATTCATTTCATGATTCATTTCATGATTCATGATTCGATTTATGATTCATGATTCAATTCATGATGCATGATTCAATTCGTGATTCATGATTCAATTCATGATTCATGATTCATTTCATGATTCATGATTCGATTTATGATTCATGATTCAATTCATGATGCATGATTCAATTCGTGATTCCTGATTCAATTCATGATTCATGATTCAATTCATGATTCATGATTCATTTCATGATTCATGATTCAATTCATGATTCGATTCATGATTTATGATTCATTTCATGATTCATGATTCGATTCATGATTCATGATTCAATTCATGATTCATGATTCGAATTATGATTGATGATTAAATTCATGATTCATGATTTTTGATTCAATTCATGATTCATGATTTATTTCATGATTCAATTCATGGTTCATGAATCTTGATTCAATTCATGATTCAATTCATGATTTATTTCATGATTCATGATTCGATTCATGATTCATGATTCAATTCTTGATTTATGATTCATGATTTAATTCATGATTCAATTCTTGAATCATGATTCATGATTCGAATTATGATTCATGATTAAATTCATGATTCATGATTTATGATTCAATTCATGGTTCATGAATCTTTATTCAATTCATGATTTATTTCATGATTCATGATTCGATTCATGATTCATGATTCAATTCATGATTCATGATTCAATTCATGATTCAATTCATGATTCATGATTCATGATTCGATTCATGATTCATGATTCAATTTATGATTTATGATTCAATACATGATTCGTGATTCATGATTCATGATTCAATTCATGATTCATGATTCGATTCATGATTCATGATTCATGATTCAATTCATGATTCATGATTCGATTTATGATTCATGATTCAATTCATGATTCATGATTCAATTCATGATTCATGATTCATTTCATGATTCATGATTGAATTCAAAATTTATGATTCAATTCATGATTCATTTCATGATTCAACTTATGATTTATAATTCATGATTCAATTCATGATTCAATTCATGATTCATGATTCATGATTCAATTCATGATTCATGATTCAATTCATGATTCATGATTCAATTCATGATTTATCATTCATCATTCAATTCATGATTCATGATTCAATTCATGATTCAATTTATGATTCATTATTCCTGATTCAATTCATGATTCATGATTCAATTCATGATTCATGATTCATTTCATGATTCATGATTCAATTCATGATTCAATTCATGATTCAATTTATGATTCATGATTCAATTCAAGATTCATGGTTCATGATTCAATTCATGATTCATGATTCAATTCATGATTCAATTCATGATTTATGATTCAATTCATGATTTATTTCATGATTCATGATTCGATTCATGATTCATGATTCAATTCATGATTCAATTCATGATTTATGATTCAATTCATGATTCATGATTCATGATTTAATTCATGATTCATGATTCATGATTCATGATTCGATTTATAATTCATGATTCAATTCATGATGCATGACTCAATTTGTGATTCATGATTTAATTCATGATTCATGATTCATTTCATGATTCATTTCATGATTCACTATTCATGATTCAATTCACGATTCATGAGTCAATTCATGATTCATGATTCATTTCATGATTCATGATTCATTTCATGATTCATGATTTAATTCATGATTCAATTCATGATTCAATTTATGATTCATAATTCATGATTCAATTCATGATTCAATTCATGATTCATGATTAATGATTCAATTCATGATTCATGATTCAATTCATGATTCATGATTCAATGCATGATTTAATTCTTGATTCAATTCATAATTCAATTCATGATTCATGATTCAATTCATGATTCGATTCATGATTCATGATTCATGATTCGATATATAATTCATGATTAAATTCATGATTCATAATTTATGATTCAATTCATGATTCATGATTCATGATTCAATTCATGATTCGATTCATGATTTATGATTCAATTCATGATTCATGATTTGATTCATGATTCATGATTCAATTTTTAATTCATGATTCGATTCATGATTCATGATTAAATTTATGATTCATGATTTATGATTCAATTCATGATTCATTTCATGATTCAACTTATGATTTATAATTCATGATTCAATTCATGATTCAATTCATGATTCATGATTCATGATTCAATTCATGATTCATGATTCAATTCATGATTCATGATTCAATTCATGATTTATCATTCATCATTCAATTCATGATTCATGATTCAATTCATGATTCAATTTATGATTCATGATTCCTGATTCAATTCATGATTCATGATTCAATTCATGATTCATGATTAATTTCATGATTCATGATTCAATTCATGATTCAATTCATGATTCAATTTATGATTCATGATTCAATTCAAGATTCATGGTTCATGATTCAATTCATGATTCATGATTCAATTCATGATTCAATTCATGATTTATGATTCAATTCATGATTTATTTCATGATTCATGATTCGATTCATGATTCATGATTCAATTCATGATTCAATTCATGATTTATGATTCAATTCATGATTCATGATTTAATTCATGATTCCTGATTCATGATTCGATTTATAATTCATGATTCAATTCATGATGCATGACTCAATTTGTGATTCATGATTTAATTCATGATTCATGATTCATTTCATGATTCATTTCATGATTCACTATTCATGATTCAATTCACGATTCATGAGTCAATTCATGATTCATGATTCATTTCATGATTCATGATTCATTTCATGATTCATGATTTAATTCATGATTCAATTCATGATTCAATTTATGATTCATAATTCATGATTCAATTCATGATTCAATTCATGATTCATGATTCATGATTCAATTCATGATTCATGATTCAATTCATGATTCATGATTCAATGCATGATTTAATTCTTGATTCAATTCATAATTCAATTCATGATTCATGATTCAATTCATGATTCGATTCATGATTCATGATTCATGATTCGATATATGATTCATGATTAAATTCATGATTCATAATTTATGATTCAATTCATGATTCATGATTCATGATTCAATTCATGATTCGATTCATGATTTATGATTCAATTCATGATTCATGATTTGATTCATGATTCATGATTCAATTTTTAATTCATGATTCGATTCATGATTCATGATTAAATTTATGATTCATGATTTATGATTCAATTCATGATTCATGATTTATTTCATGATTCAATTCATTATTTATTTCATGATTCATGATTCGATTCATGATTCATGATTCAAAATTCAATTCATGATTCAATTCAGGATTTATGATTCAATTCATGATTCATGATTCATTTCATAATTCATGATTCGATTTATGATTCATGATTCAATTCATGATGCATGATTCAATTCGTGATTCATGATTTAATTCATGATTCATGATTCATTTTATGATTCATTTCATGATTCATGATTCGATTTATGATTCATGATTCAATTCATGATGCATGATTCAATTCGTGATTCCTGAATCAATTCATGATTCATGATTCAATTCATGATTCATGATTCATTTCATGATTCATGATTCAATTCATGATTCGATTCATGATTTATGATTCATTTCATGATTCATGATTCGATTCATGATTCATGATTCAATTCATGATGCATGATTCAATTTGTGATTCCTGATTCAATTCATGATTCATGATTCAATTCATGATTCATGATTCATTTCATGATTCATGATTCAATTCATGATTCGATTCATGATTTATGATTCATTTCATGATTCATGATTCGATTCATGATTCATGATTCAATTCATGATTCATGATTCATGATTCGAATTATGATTGATGATTAAATTCATGATTCATGATTTTTGATTCAATTCATGATTCATGATTTATTTCATGATTCAATTCATGGTTCATGAATCTTGATTCAATTCATGATTTATTTCATGATTCATGATTCGATTCATGATTCATGATTCAATTCTTGATTTATGATTCATGATTTAATTCATGATTCAATTCTTGAATCATGATTCATGATTCGAATTATGATTCATGATTAAATTCATGATTCATGATTTATGATTCAATTCATGGTTCATGAATCTTTATTCAATTCATGATTTATTTCATGATTCATGATTCGATTCATGATTCATGATTCAATTCATGATTCATGATTCAATTCATGATTCATGATTCAATTCATGATTCATGATTCATGATTCGATTCATGATTCATGATTCAATTCATGATTCATGATTCAATACATGATTCATGATTAGATTCATGATTCATGATTCATGATTCAATTCATGATTCATGATTCGATTTATGATTCATGATTCAATTCATGATTCATGAATCAATTCATGATTCATGATTCATTTCATGATTCAACTTATGATTTATAATTTATGATTCAATTCATGATTCAATTCATGATTCATGATTCATGATTCAATTCATGATTCATGATTCAATTCATGATTCATGATTCAATTCATGATTTATCATTCATCATTCAATTCATGATTCATGATTCAATTCATGATTCAATTTATGATTCATGATTCCTGATTAAATTCATGATTCATGATTCAATTCATGATTCATGATTCAATTCATGATTCATGATTCATTTTATGATTCATGATTCAATTCATGATTCAATTCATGATTCAACTTATGATTTATAATTCATGATTCAATTCATGATAAAATTCATGATTCATGATTCATGATTCGATTCATGATTTATGTTTCAATTCATGATTCAATTCTTGATTCAATTCATGATTCAATTCTTGATTCAATTCATAATTCAATTCATGATTCATGATTCGATTCATGATTCATGTTTGAATTCATGATTCAATTCATGATTCATTTCATGATTCATGATTCAATTCATGATTCATGATTCGATTCATGATTCATGATTCATGATTCAATTCATGATTCATGATTCGATTTATGATTCATGATTCAATTCATGATTCATGATTCAATTCATGATTCATGATTCAATTCAAAATTCATGATTCAATTCATGATTAATTTCATGATTTATGATTCATGATTCAATTCATGATTCAATTCATGATTCAACTTATGATTTATAATTCATGATTCAATTCATGATTCAATTCATGATTCATGATTCATGATTCAATTCATGATTCATGATTCAATTCATGATTCATGATTTGATTCATTATTCATCATTCATCATTTAATTAATGATTCATGATTCAATTCATGATTCAATTTATGATTCATGATTCAATTCATGATTTATCATTCATCATTCAATTCATGATTCATGATTTAATTCATGATTCAATTTATGATTCATGATTCCTGATTCAATTCACGATTCATGAGTCAATTCATGATTCATGATTCATTTCATGATTCATGATTCATTTCATGATTCATGATTTAATTCATGATTCAATTCATGATTCAATTTATGATTCATAATTCATGATTCAATTCATGATTCAATTCATGATTCATGATTCATGATTCAATTCATGATTCATGATTCAATTCATGATTCATGATTCAATGCATGATTTAATTCTTGATTCAATTCATAATTCAATTCATGATTCATGATTCAATTCATGATTCGATTCATGATTCATGATTCATGATTCGATATATGATTCATGATTAAATTCATGATTCATAATTTATGATTCAATTCATGATTCATGATTCATGATTCAATTCATGATTCGATTCATGATTTATGATTCAATTCATGATTCATGATTTGATTCATGATTCATGATTCAATTTTTAATTCATGATTCGATTCATGATTCATGATTAAATTTATGATTCATGATTTATGATTCAATTCATGATTCATGATTTATTTCATGATTCAATTCATTATTTATTTCATGATTCATGATTCGATTCATGATTCATGATTCAAAATTCAATTCATGATTCAATTCAGGATTTATGATTCAATTCATGATTCATGATTCATTTCATAATTCATGATTCGATTTATGATTCATGATTCAATTCATGATGCATGATTCAATTCGTGATTCATGATTTAATTCATGATTCATGATTCATTTTATGATTCATTTCATGATTCATGATTCGATTTATGATTCATGATTCAATTCATGATGCATGATTCAATTCGTGATTCCTGAATCAATTCATGATTCATGATTCAATTCATGATTCATGATTCATTTCATGATTCATGATTCAATTCATGATTCGATTCATGATTTATGATTCATTTCATGATTCATGATTCGATTCATGATTCATGATTCAATTCATGATGCATGATTCAATTTGTGATTCCTGATTCAATTCATGATTCATGATTCAATTCATGATTCATGATTCATTTCATGATTCATGATTCAATTCATGATTCGATTCATGATTTATGATTCATTTCATGATTCATGATTCGATTCATGATTCATGATTCAATTCATGATTCATGATTCATGATTCGAATTATGATTGATGATTAAATTCATGATTCATGATTTTTGATTCAATTCATGATTCATGATTTATTTCATGATTCAATTCATGGTTCATGAATCTTGATTCAATTCATGATTTATTTCATGATTCATGATTCGATTCATGATTCATGATTCAATTCTTGATTTATGATTCATGATTTAATTCATGATTCAATTCTTGAATCATGATTCATGATTCGAATTATGATTCATGATTAAATTCATGATTCATGATTTATGATTCAATTCATGGTTCATGAATCTTTATTCAATTCATGATTTATTTCATGATTCATGATTCGATTCATGATTCATGATTCAATTCATGATTCATGATTCAATTCATGATTCATGATTCAATTCATGATTCATGATTCATGATTCGATTCATGATTCATGATTCAATTCATGATTCATGATTCAATACATGATTCATGATTAGATTCATGATTCATGATTCATGATTCAATTCATGATTCATGATTCGATTTATGATTCATGATTCAATTCATGATTCATGAATCAATTCATGATTCATGATTCATTTCATGATTCAACTTATGATTTATAATTTATGATTCAATTCATGATTCAATTCATGATTCATGATTCATGATTCAATTCATGATTCATGATTCAATTCATGATTCATGATTCAATTCATGATTTATCATTCATCATTCAATTCATGATTCATGATTCAATTCATGATTCAATTTATGATTCATGATTCCTGATTAAATTCATGATTCATGATTCAATTCATGATTCATGATTCAATTCATGATTCATGATTCATTTTATGATTCATGATTCAATTCATGATTCAATTCATGATTCAACTTATGATTTATAATTCATGATTCAATTCATGATAAAATTCATGATTCATGATTCATGATTCGATTCATGATTTATGTTTCAATTCATGATTCAATTCTTGATTCAATTCATGATTCAATTCTTGATTCAATTCATAATTCAATTCATGATTCATGATTCGATTCATGATTCATGTTTGAATTCATGATTCAATTCATGATTCATTTCATGATTCATGATTCAATTCATGATTCATGATTCGATTCATGATTCATGATTCATGATTCAATTCATGATTCATGATTCGATTTATGATTCATGATTCAATTCATGATTCATGATTCAATTCATGATTCATGATTCAATTCAAAATTCATGATTCAATTCATGATTAATTTCATGATTTATGATTCATGATTCAATTCATGATTCAATTCATGATTCAACTTATGATTTATAATTCATGATTCAATTCATGATTCAATTCATGATTCATGATTCATGATTCAATTCATGATTCATGATTCAATTCATGATTCATGATTTGATTCATTATTCATCATTCATCATTTAATTAATGATTCATGATTCAATTCATGATTCAATTTATGATTCATGATTCAATTCATGATTTATCATTCATCATTCAATTCATGATTCATGATTTAATTCATGATTCAATTTATGATTCATGATTCCTGATTCAATTCATGATTCAAGATTCAATTCATGATTCATGATTCATTTCATGATTCATGATTCAAAATTCAATTCATGATTCAATTCAGGATTAATGATTCAATTCATGATTCATGATTCATGATTCAATTCATGATTCGATTCATGATTTATGATTCAATTCATGATTCATGATTAAATTCATGATTCATGATTTATGATTCAATTCATGATTCATGATTTATTTCATGATTCAATTCATTATTTATTTAATGATTCATGATTCGATTCATGATTCATGATTCAAAATTCAATTCATGATTCAATTCAGGATTTATGATTCAATTCATGATTCATGATTCATTTCATGATTCATTTCATGATTCATGATTCGATTTATGATTCATGATTCAATTCATGATGCATGATTCAATTCGTGATTCATGATTCAATTCATGATTCATTTCATGATTCATGATTCGATTTATGATTCATGATTCAATTCATGATGCATGATTCAATTCGTGATTCCTGATTCAATTCATGATTCATGATTCAATTCATGATTCATGATTCATTTCATGATTCATGATTCAATTCATGATTCGATTCATGATTTATGATTCATTTCATGATTCATGATTCGATTCATGATTCATGATTCAATTCATGATGCATGATTCAATTCGTGATTCCTGATTCAATTCATGATTCATGATTCAATTCATGATTCATGATTCATTTCATGATTCATGATTCAATTCATGATTCGATTCATGATTTATGATTCATTTCATGATTCATGATTCATGATTCGATTCATGATTCATGATTCAATTCATGATTCATGATTCAATTCATGATTCATGATTCATGATTCGAATTATGATTGATGATTAAATTCATGATTCATGATTTTTGATTCAATTCATGATTCATGATTTATTTCATGATTCAATTCATGGTTCATGAATCTTGATTCAATTTATGATTTATTTCATGATTCATGATTCGATTCATGATTCATGATTCAATTCTTGATTTATGATTCATGATTTAATTCATGATTCAATTCTTGAATCATGATTCATGATTCGAATTATGATTCATGATTAAATTCATGATTCATGATTTATGATTCAATTCATGGTTCATGAATCTTTATTCAATTCATGATTTATTTCATGATTCATGATTCGATTCATGATTCATGATTCAATTCATGATTCATGATTCAATTCATGATTCAATTCATGATTCATGATTCATGATTCGATTTATGATTCATGATTCAATTTATGATTCATGATTCAATACATGATTCGTGATTCATGATTCATGATTCAATTCATGATTCATGATTCGATTCATGATTCATGATTCATGATTCAATTCATGATTCATGATTCGATTTATGATTCATGATTCAATTCATGATTCATGATTCATTTCATGATTCATGATTGAATTCAAAATTTATGATTCAATTCATGATTCATTTCATGATTCAACTTATGATTTATAATTCATGATTCAATTCATGATTCAATTCATGATTCATGATTCATGATTCAATTCATGATTCATGATTCAATTCATGATTCATGATTCAATTCATGATTTATCATTCATCATTCAATTCATGATTCAATTCATGATTCAATTTATGATTCATGATTCCTGATTCAATTCATGATTCATGATTCAATTCATGATTCATGATTCATTTCATGATTCATGATTCAATTCATGATTCAATTCATGATTCAATTTATGATTCATGATTCAATTCAAGATTCATGGTTCATGATTCAATTCATGATTCATGATTCAATTCATGATTCAATTCATGATTTATGATTCAATTCATGATTCATGATTCGTGATTTAATTCATGATTCATGATTCATGATTCGATTTATAATTCATGATTCAATTCATGATGCATGACTCAATTTGTGATTCATGATTTAATTCATGATTCATGATTCATTTCATGATTCATTTCATGATTCATTTCAGGATAAACTATTCATGATTCAATTCACGATTCATGAGTCAATTCATGATTCATGATTCATTTCATGATTCATGATTCATTTCATGATTCATGATTTAATTCATGATTCAATTCATGATTCAATTTATGATTCATAATTCATGATTCAATTCATGATTCAATTCATGATTCATGATTCATGATTCAATTCATGATTCATGATTCAATTCATGATTCATGATTCAATGCATGATTTAATTCTTGATTCAATTCATAATTCAATTCATGATTCATGATTCAATTCATGATTCGATTCATGATTCATGATTCATGATTCGATATATGATTCATGATTAAATTCATGATTCATAATTTATGATTCAATTCATGATTCATGATTCATGATTCAATTCATGATTCGATTCATGATTTATGATTCAATTCATGATTCATGATTTGATTCATGATTCATGATTCAATTTTTAATTCATGATTCGATTCATGATTCATGATTAAATTTATGATTCATGATTTATGATTCAATTCATGATTCATGATTTATTTCATGATTCAATTCATTATTTATTTCATGATTCATGATTCGATTCATGATTCATGATTCAAAATTCAATTCATGATTCAATTCAGGATTTATGATTCAATTCATGATTCATGATTCATTTCATGATTCATGATTCGATTTATGATTCATGATTCAATTCATGATGCATGATTCAATTCGTGATTCATGATTTAATTCATGATTCATGATTCATTTCATGATTCATTTCATGATTCATGATTCGATTTATGATTCATGATTCAATTCATGATGCATGATTCAATTCGTGATTCCTGAATCAATTCATGATTCATGATTCAATTCATGATTCATGATTCATTTCATGATTCATGATTCAATTCATGATTCGATTCATG
Organism: Mixophyes fleayi; assembly: GCF_038048845.1. Taxonomy (NCBI): domain Eukaryota; kingdom Metazoa; phylum Chordata; class Amphibia; order Anura; family Limnodynastidae; genus Mixophyes; species Mixophyes fleayi. The sequence goes on along the minus strand of NW_027448140.1, from coordinate 34,242 downwards.
ATTTATGATTCATTTCATGATTCATGATTCGATTCATGATTCATGATTCAATTCATGATGCATGATTCAATTTGTGATTCCTGATTCAATTCATGATTCATGATTCAATTCATGATTCATGATTCATTTCATGATTCATGATTCAATTCATGATTCGATTCATGATTTATGATTCATTTCATGATTCATGATTCGATTCATGATTCATGATTCAATTCATGATTCATGATTCATGATTCGAATTATGATTGATGATTAAATTCATGATTCATGATTTTTGATTCAATTCATGATTCATGATTTATTTCATGATTCAATTCATGGTTCATGAATCTTGATTCAATTCATGATTCAATTCATGATTTATTTCATGATTCATGATTCGATTCATGATTCATGATTCAATTCTTGATTTATGATTCATGATTTAATTCATGATTCAATTCTTGAATCATGATTCATGATTCGAATTATGATTCATGATTAAATTCATGATTCATGATTTATGATTCAATTCATGGTTCATGATTCAATTCATGATTCATGATTCAATTCATGATTCATGATTCATGATTCGATTCATGATTCATGATTCAATTCATGATTCATGATTCAATACATGATTCGTGATTCATGATTCATGATTCAATTCATGATTCATGATTCGATTCATGATTCATGATTCATGATTCAATTCATGATTCATGATTCGATTTATGATTCATGATTCAATTCATGATTCATGAATCAATTCATGATTCATGATTCATTTCATGATTCAACTTATGATTTATAATTTATGATTCAATTCATGATTCAATTCATGATTCATGATTCATGATTCAATTCATGATTCATGATTCAATTCATGATTCATGATTCAATTCATGATTTATCATTCATCATTCAATTCATGATTCATGATTCAATTCATGATTCAATTTATGATTCATGATTCCTGATTAAATTCATGATTCATGATTCAATTCATGATTCATGATTCAATTCATGATTCATGATTCATTTTATGATTCATGATTCAATTCATGATTCAATTCATGATTCAACTTATGATTTATAATTCATGATTCAATTCATGATAAAATTCATGATTCATGATTCATGATTCGATTCATGATTTATGTTTCAATTCATGATTCAATTCTTGATTCAATTCATGATTCAATTCTTGATTCAATTCATAATTCAATTCATGATTCATGATTTGATACATGATTCATGTTTGAATTCATGATTCAATTAATGATTCATTTCATGATTCATGATTCAATTCATGATTCAACTTATGATTTATAATTCATGATTCAATTCATGATTCAATTCATGATTCATGATTCATGATTCAATTCATGATTCATGATTCAATTCATGATTCATGATTTGATTCATTATTCATCATTCATCATTTAATTAATGATTCATGATTCAATTCATGATTCGATTCATGATTCATGATTCAATTCATGATTCATGATTCAATTCATGATTCATGATTCAATTCATGATTCATGATTCGATTCATGATTCATGATTCAATTCATGATTCATGATTCAATACATGATTCGTGATTCATGATTCATGATTCAATTCATGATTCATGATTCGATTCATGATTCATGATTCATGATTCAATTCATGATTCATGATTCGATTTATGATTCATGATTCAATTCATGATTCATGATTCAATTCATGATTCATGATTCATTTCATGATTCATGATTGAATTCAAAATTTATGATTCAATTCATGATTCATTTCATGATTCAACTTATGATTTATAATTCATGATTCAATTCATGATTCAATTCATGATTCATGATTCATGATTCAATTCATGATTCATGATTCAATTCATGATTCATGATTCAATTCATGATTCATGATTCAATTCATGATTTATCATTCATCATTCAATTCATGATTCATGATTCAATTCATGATTCAATTTATGATTCATGATTCCTGATTCAATTCATGATTCATGATTCAATTCATGATTCATGATTCATTTCATGATTCATGATTCAATTCATGATTCAATTCATGATTCAATTTATGATTCATGATTCAATTCAAGATTCATGGTTCATGATTCAATTCATGATTCATAATTCAATTCATGATTCATGATTCATTTTATGATTCATGATTCAATTCATGATTCAATTCATGATTCAACTTATAATTTATAATTCATGATTCAATTCATGATTCAATTCATGATTCATGATTCATGATTCGATTCATGATTTATGTTTCAATTCATGATTCAATTCTTGATTCAATTCATGATTCAATTCTTGATTCAATTCATAATTCAATTCATGATTCATGATTCGAATTCATGATTCATGTTTGAATTCATGATTCAATTCATGATTCATTTCATGATTCATGATTCAATTCATGATTCATGATTCGATTCATGATTCATGATTCATGATTCAATTCATGATTCATGATTCGATTTATGATTCATGATTCAATTCATGATTCAATTCATGATTCATGATTCAATTCAAAATTCATGATTCAATTCATGATTAATTTCATGATTTATGATTCATGATTCAATTCATGATTCAATTCATGATTCAATTTATGATTCATGATTCAATTCAAGATTCATGATTCATGATTCAATTTATGATTCATGATTCAATTCATGATTCTTGATTCATTTCATGATTCATGATTCAATTCATGATTCAATTCATGATTCAACTTATGATTTATAATTCATGATTCAATTCATGATTCAATTCATGATTCATGATTCATGATTCAATTCATTATTCATGATTCAATTCATGAATCAAGATTCGATTCATGATTTATGTTTCAATTCATGATTCAATTCTTGATTCAATTCATAATTCATTTCATGATTCATGATTCAATTCATGATTCATGATTCAATTCTTGATTTATGATTCATGATTCATGATTCAATTCATGATACATGATTCAATTCATGATTCATGATTCATTTCATGATTCATGATTCAATTCATGATTCGATTCATGATTCATGAGTCAATTCATAAATTCATGATTCGATTCATGATTCATGATTCAATTCTTGATTCATGATTCATGATTTGAATTATGATTCATGATTAAATTCATGATTCATGATTTATGATTAAATTCATTATTCAAGGTTTATTTCATGATTCAATTCATGGTTCATGAATCTTGATTCAATTCATGATTTATTTCATGATTCATGATTCGATTCATGATTAAATTCATGATTCAATTCATGATTTATGATTTAATTCATGATTTAATTCGTGATTCATGATTCATGATTCGATTTATAATTCATGATTCGATTTATAATTCATGATTACATTCATGATGCATGATTCAATTTGTGATTCATGATTTAATTCATGATTCATGATTCATTTCATGATTCATTTCATGATTCATGATTTAATTCATGATTTAATTCATGATTCAATTTATGATTTATAATTCATGATTCAATTCATGATTCAATTCATGATGCATGATTCAATTCGTGATTCATGATTCAATTCATGATTCATGATTCATTTCATGATTCATGATTCGATTTATGATTCATGATTCAATTCATGATGCATGATTCAATTCGTGATTCCTGATTCAATTCATGATTCATGATTCAATTCATGATTCATGATTCATTTCATGATTCATGATTCAATTCATGATTCGATTCATGATTTATGATTCATTTCATGATTCATGATTCGATTCATGATTCATGATTCAATTCATGATGCATGATTCAATTCGTGATTCCTGATTCAATTCATGATTCATGATTCAATTCATGATTCATGATTCATTTCATGATTCATGATTCAATTCATGATTCGATTCATGATTTATGATTCATTTCATGATTCATGATTCGATTCATGATTCATGATTCAATTCATGATTCATGATTCATGATTCGAATTATGATTGATGATTAAATTCATGATTCATGATTTTTGATTCAATTCATGATTTATGATTTATTTCATGATTCAATTCATGGTTCATGAATCTTGATTCAATTCATGATTCAATTCATGATTTATTTCATGATTCATGATTCGATTCATGATTCATGATTCAATTCTTGATTTATGATTCATGATTTAATTCATGATTCAATTCTTGAATCATGATTCATGATTCGAATTATGATTCATGATTAAATTCATGATTCATGATTTATGATTCAATTCATGGTTCATGAATCTTTATTCAATTCATGATTTATTTCATGATTCATGATTCGATTCATGATTCATGATTCAATTCATGATTCATGATTCAATTCATGATTCATGATTCAATTCATGATTCATGATTCATGATTCGATTCATGATTCATGATTCAATTCATGATTCATGATACAATACATGATTCGTGATTCATGATTCATGATTCAATTCATGATTCATGATTCGATTCATGATTCATGATTCATGATTCAATTCATGATTCATGATTCGATTTATGATTCATGATTCAATTCATGATTCACGATTCAATTCATGATTCATGATTCAATTCATGATTCATTTCATGATTCAACTTATGATTTATAATTCATGATTCAATTCATGATTCAATTCATGATTCATGATTCATGATTCAATTCATGATTCATGATTCAATTCATGATTCATGATTCAATTCATGATTCATGATTCAATTCATGATTTATCATTCATCATTCAATTCATGATTCATGATTCAATTCATGATTCAATTTATGATTCATGATTCCTGATTCAATTCATGATTCATGATTCAATTCATGATTCATGATTCATTTCATGATTCATGATTCAATTCATGATTCAATTCATGATTCAATTTATGATTCATGATTCAATTCAAGATTCATGGTTCATGATTCAATTCATGATTCATAATTCAATTCATGATTCATGATTAATTTTATGATTCATGATTCAATTCATGATTCAATTCATGATTCAACTTATGATTTATAATTCATGATTCAATTCATGATTCAATTCATGATTCATGATTCATGATTAGATTCATGATTTATGTTTCAATTCATGATTCAATTCTTGATTCAATTCATGATTCAATTCTTGATTCAATTCATAATTCAATTCATGATTCATGATTCGAATTCATGATTCAATTCATGATTCATGATTCATGATTCAATTCATGATTCATGATTCAATTCATGATTCATGATTCAATTCATGATTCATGATTCAATTCATGATTTATCATTCATCATTCAATTCATGATTCATGATTCAATTCATGATTCAATTTATGATTCATGATTCCTGATTCAATTCATGATTCATGATTCAATTCATGATTCATGATTCATTTCATGATTCATGATTCAATTCATGATTCAATTCATGATTCAATTTATGATTCATGATTCAATTCAAGATTCATGGTTCATGATTCAATTCATGATTCATAATTCAATTCATGATTCATGATTAATTTTATGATTCATGATTCAATTCATGATTCAATTCATGATTCAACTTATGATTTATAATTCATGATTCAATTCATGATTCAATTCATGATTCATGATTCATGATTAGATTCATGATTTATGTTTCAATTCATGATTCAATTCTTGATTCAATTCATGATTCAATTCTTGATTCAATTCATAATTCAATTCATGATTCATGATTCGAATTCATGATTCATGTTTGAATTCATGATTCAATTCATGATTCATTTCATGATTCATGATTCAATTCATGATTCATGATTCGATTCATGATTCATGATTCATGATTCAATTCATGATTCATGATTCGATTTATGATTCATGATTCAATTCATGATTCATGATTCAATTCATGATTCATGATTCAATTCAAAATTCATGATTCAATTCATGATTAATTTCATGATTTATGATTCATGATTCAATTCATGATTCAATTCATGATTCAATTTATGATTCATGATTCAATTCAAGATTCATGATTCATGATTCAATTCATGATTCATGATTCAATTCATGATTCTTGATTCATTTCATGATTCATGATTCAATTCATGATTCAATTCATGATTCAACTTATGATTTATAATTCATGATTCAATTCTTGATTCAATTCATAATTCATTTCATGATTCATGATTCAATTCATGATTCATGATTCAATTCTTGATTTATGATTCATGATTCATGATTCAATTCATGATACATGATTCAATTCATGATTCAGGATTCATTTCATGATTCATGATTCAATTCATGATTCGATTCATGATTCATGAGTCAATTCATAAATTCATGATTCGATTCATGATTTATGATTCAATTCTTGATTCATGATTCATGATTTGAATTATGATTCATGATTAAATTCATGATTCATGATTTATGATTAAATTCATTATTCAAGATTTATTTCATGATTCAATTCATGGTTCATGAATCTTGATTCAATTCATGATTTATTTCATGATTCATGATTCGATTCATGATTCAATTCATGATTCAATTCATGATTTATGATTCAATTCATGATGCATGATTCAATTTGTGATTCATGATTTAATTCATGATTCATGATTCATTTCATGATTCATTTCATGATTCATGATTTAATTCATGATTCAATTCATGATTCAATTTATGATTTATAATTCATGATTCAATTCATGATTCAATTCATGATTCATGATTCAAGATTCAATTCATGATTCATGATTCAATTCATGATTCATGATTCAATTCATGATTCATGATTCAATGCATGATTCATGATTCAATGCATGATTCAATTCTTGATTCAATTCATTATTCAATTCATGATTCATGATTCAATTCATGATTCATTACACAGTTCATGATTCAATTCATGATTCATGATTCAATTCATGATTTATGATTCATGATTCAATTCATGAATCATTATTCATGATTCAATTCATGTTTCATGATTCAATTCATGATTCATGATTCATAATTCAATTCATGATTCATGATTCAATTCATGATTCATAATTCAATTCATGATTTGATTCATGATTCATGATTCAATTCATGATTCATGAATCATGATTCAATTCATGATTCATGATTCATGATTCAATTCATGATTTATGAGTCAATTCATGATTCATGATTCATTTCATGATTCATGATTTAATTCATGATTGAATTCATGATTCAATTTATGATTCATAATTCATGATTCAATTCATGATTCAATTCATGATTCATGATTCAATTCATGATTCGATTCATGATTTATGATTCATTTCATGATTCATGATTCAATTCATGATTCATGATTCGAATTATGATTGATGATTAAATTCATGATTCATGATTTATAATTCAATTCATGATTCATGATTTATTTCATGATTCAATTCATGGTTCATGAATCTTGATTCAATTCATGATTCAATCCATGATTTATTTCATTATTCATGATTCGATTCATGATTCATGATTCAATTCTTGATTTATGATTCATGATTTAATTCATGATTCATGATTCAATTCATGATTCATGATTCGATTCATGATTCATGATTCAATTCATGATTCATGATTCAATTCATGATTCATGATTCAATTCTTGAATCATGATTCATGATTCGAATTATGATTCATGATTAAATTCATGATTCATGATTTATGATTCAATTCATGGTTCATGAATCTTTATTCAATTCATGATTTATTTCATGATTCATGATTCGATTCATGATTCATGATTCAATTCATGATTCATGATTCAATTCATGATTCATGATTCATGATTCAATTCATGATTCATGATTCAATTCATGATTCATGATTTAATACATGATTCGTGATTCATGATTCATGATTCAATTCATGATTCATGATTCGATTCATGATTCATGATTCATGATTCAATTCATGATTCATGATTCGATTTATGATTCATGATTTAATTCATGATTCATGATTCAATTCATGATTCATGATTCATTTCATGATTCATGATTGAATTCAAAATTTATGATTCAATTCATGATTCATTTCATGATTCAACTTATGATTTATAATTCATGATTCAATTCATGATTCAATTCATGATTCATGATTCAATTCATGATTCATGATTCAATTCATGATTCATGATTCAATTCATGATTCAATTTATGATTCATGATTCCTGATTCAGTTCATGATTCATGATTCAATTCATGATTCATGATTCATTTCATGATTCATGATTCAATTCATGATTCAATTCATGATTCATGATTCAATTCAAGATTCATGGTTCATGATTCAATTCATGATTCATGATTCAATTCATGAATCATGATTCATTTTATGATTCATGATTCAATTCATGATTCAATTCATGATTCAACTTATGATTTATAATTCATAATTCAATTCATGATTCAATTCATGATTCATGATTCATGATTCGATTCATGATTTATGTTTCAATTCATGATTCAATTCTTGTTTCAATTCATAATTCAATTCATGATTCATGATTCGATTCATGATTCATGTTTGAATTCATGATTCAATTCATGATTCATTTCATGATTCATGATTCGATTCATGATTCATGATTCGATTCATGATTCATGATTCATGATTCAATTCATGATTCATGATTCGATTTATGATTCATGATTTAATTCATGATTCATGATTCAATTCATGATTCATGATTCAATTCAAAATTCATGATTCAATTCATGATTAATTTCATGATTTATGATTCATGATTCAATTCATGATTCAATTCATGATTCAACTTATGATTTATAATTCATGATTCAATTCATGATTCAATTCATGATTCATGATTCATGATTCAATTCATGATTCATGATTCAATTCATGATTCATGATTTGATTCATTATTCATCATTCATCATTTAATTAATGATTCATGATTCAATTCATGATTCAATTTATGATTCATGATTCAATTCAAGATTCATGATTCATGATTCAATTCATGATTCATGATTCAATTCATGATTCTTGATTCATTTCATGATTCATGATTCAATTCATGATTCAATTCATGATTCAACTTATGATTTATAATTCATGATTCAATTCATGATTCAATTCATGATTCATGATTCATGATTCAATTCATGATTCATGATTCAATTCATGAATCAAGATTCGATTCATGATTAATGTTTCAATTCATGATTCAATTCTTGATTCAATTCATAATTCATTTCATGATTCATGATTCAATTCATGATTCATGATTCAATTCTTGATTTATGATTCATGATTCATGATTCAATTCATGATACATGATTCAATTCATGATTCATGATTCATTTCATGATTCATGATTCAATTCATGATTCGATTCATGATTCATAAGTCAATTCATAAATTCATGATTCGATTCATGATTCATGATTCAATTCTTGATTCATGATTCATGATTTGAATTATGATTCATGATTAAATTCATGATTCATGATTTATGATTCAATTCATGATTCATGATTTATGATTCAATTCATGATTCAAGATTTATTTCATGAATCAATTCATGGTTCATGAATCTTGATTCAATTCATGATTTATTTCATGATTCATGATTCGATTCATGATTCAATTCATGATTCAATTCATGATTTATGATTCAATTCATGATTTAATTCATGATTCATGATTCATGATTCATGATTCGATTTATAATTCATGATTCGATTTATAATTCATGATTCAATTCATGATGCATAATTCAATTTGTGATTCATGATTTAATTCATGATTCATGATTCATTTCATGATTCATTTCATGATTCATGATTCATGATTCATGAGTCAATTCATAATTCATGATTCATGATTTAATTCATGATTCAATTCATGATTCAATTTATGATTCATAATTCATGATTCAATTCATGATTCAATTCATGATTCATGATTCATGATTCAATTCATGATTCATGATTCAATTCATGATTCATGTTTCAATTCATGATTCATGATTCAATGCATGATTCAATTCTTGATTCAATTCATTATTCAATTCATGATTCATGATTCAATTCATGATTCGATTCATGATTCATGATTCATGATTCGAATTATGATTCATGATTAAATTCATGATTCATGATTGAATTCATGATTCAATTCATGATTCATTTCATGATTCATGATTCGATTCATGATTCATGATTCGATTCATGATTCATGATTCATGATTCAATTCATGATTCATGATTCGATTTATGATTCATGATTTAATTCATGATTCATGATTCAATTCATGATTCATGATTCAATTCAAAATTCATGATTCAATTCATGATTAATTTCATGATTTATGATTCATGATTCAATTCATGATTCAATTCATGATTCAACTTATGATTTATAATTCATGATTCAATTCATGATTCAATTCATGATTCATGATTCATGATTCAATTCATGATTCATGATTCAATTCATGATTCATGATTTGATTCATTATTCATCATTCATCATTTAATTAATGATTCATGATTCAATTCATGATTCAATTTATGATTCATGATTCAATTCAAGATTCATGATTCATGATTCAATTCATGATTCATGATTCAATTCATGATTCTTGATTCATTTCATGATTCATGATTCAATTCATGATTCAATTCATGATTCAACTTATGATTTATAATTCATGATTCAATTCATGATTCAATTCATGATTCATGATTCATGATTCAATTCATGATTCATGATTCAATTCATGAATCAAGATTCGATTCATGATTAATGTTTCAATTCATGATTCAATTCTTGATTCAATTCATAATTCATTTCATGATTCATGATTCAATTCATGATTCATGATTCAATTCTTGATTTATGATTCATGATTCATGATTCAATTCATGATACATGATTCAATTCATGATTCATGATTCATTTCATGATTCATGATTCAATTCATGATTCGATTCATGATTCATAAGTCAATTCATAAATTCATGATTCGATTCATGATTCATGATTCAATTCTTGATTCATGATTCATGATTTGAATTATGATTCATGATTAAATTCATGATTCATGATTTATGATTCAATTCATGATTCATGATTTATGATTCAATTCATGATTCAAGATTTATTTCATGAATCAATTCATGGTTCATGAATCTTGATTCAATTCATGATTTATTTCATGATTCATGATTCGATTCATGATTCAATTCATGATTCAATTCATGATTTATGATTCAATTCATGATTTAATTCATGATTCATGATTCATGATTCATGATTCGATTTATAATTCATGATTCGATTTATAATTCATGATTCAATTCATGATGCATAATTCAATTTGTGATTCATGATTTAATTCATGATTCATGATTCATTTCATGATTCATTTCATGATTCATGATTCATGATTCATGAGTCAATTCATAATTCATGATTCATGATTTAATTCATGATTCAATTCATGATTCAATTTATGATTCATAATTCATGATTCAATTCATGATTCAATTCATGATTCATGATTCATGATTCAATTCATGATTCATGATTCAATTCATGATTCATGTTTCAATTCATGATTCATGATTCAATGCATGATTCAATTCTTGATTCAATTCATTATTCAATTCATGATTCATGATTCAATTCATGATTCGATTCATGATTCATGATTCATGATTCGAATTATGATTCATGATTAAATTCATGATTCATGATTTATGATTCAATTCATGATTCATGATTTATTTCATGATTCAATTCATGGTTCATGAATCTTGATTCAATTCATGATTTATTTCATGATTCATGACTCGATTCATGATTCATGATTCATGATTCAATTCATGATTAAATTCATGATTTATTTCATGATTCATGATTCGATTCATGATTCATGATTCAATTTTTGATTTATGATTCATGATTCATGATTTAATTCATGATTCATAATTCAATTCATGATTCATGATTCGATTCATGATTCATGTTTGAATTCATGATTCAATTCATGATTCATTTCATGATTCATGATTCAATTTATGATTCATGATTCAATCCATGATTCATGATTCGATTCATGATTCATGATTCAATTCATGATTCATGATTCATTTCATGATTCTTTTCATGATTCATGATTTAATTCATGATTCATGATTCATGATTCAGTTCATGATTAATGATTCAATTCATGATTCATGATTCATTTTATGATTCATGATTCATGATTCAATTCATCATTCATGATTCAATTCATCATTCATGATTCAATTCATCATTCAATTCATGATTCATGACTCATGATTCAATTCATGATTCATGATTCAATTCATGATTCATGATTCAATTCATCATTCATGATTCATGATTCAATTCATGATTCAATACATGATTCATGATTCGATTCATGATTCATAATTCAATTCATGATTCATGATTCATGATTCAATTCATGAATCGATTCATGATTCATGATTCAATTCATGATTCATGATTCATGATTCAATTCATTATTCATGATTCAATTCATGATTCATTAATCATGATTCAATTCATGATTCATGATTTATGATTTAATTCATGATTCGATTCATGATTCATAATTCGATATATGATTCATGATTAAACTCATAATTCATGTTTTATGATTCAATTCATGATTCATGATTCAATTCATGATTCGATTCATGATTCATGATTCATTATTCAATTCATGATTCATGATTCGATTCATGATTTAATGATTCAATTCTTGATTCATGATTCGATTCATGATTCATGATTACATTTATGGTTCATGAATCAAGATTCAATTTATGATTTATTTCATGATTCATGATTTGATTCATGATTCATGATTCATGATTCAATTCATGATTCAATTCAGGATTTATGATTCAATTCATGATTCATGATGCATGATTCAATTCATGATTCATGATTCATGATTCGATTTATGATTCATGATTCAATTCATGATGCATGATTCAATTTGTGATTCATGATTCAATTCATGATTCATGATTCATTTTGTGATTCATGATTCAATTCATGATTCATGATTCATTTCATGATTCATTTCAGGATTCATGATTCCTGATTCAATTCATGATTCATGATTCAATTCATGATTCATGATTCATGATTCAATTCATGATTCGATTCATGATTCATGATTCATGATTCAATTTATGATTCATGATTTGTTTCATTAATCATGATTCAATTCTTGATTCATGATTCGATTTATGATTCATGATTAAATTCATGATTCATGATTTATGATTGAATTCATGATTCATGATTTATTTCATGATTCAATTCATGGTTCATGAATCTTGATTCAATTCATGATTTATTTCATGATTCATAATTCGATTCATGATTCATGATTCAATTCATGAGTCATGATTCATTTCATGATTCAATTCATGATTTATGATTCATGATTCGATTCATGATTCATGATTCAATTCATGATTCATGATTCAATTCATGATTCGTGATTCATGATTCATGATTCAATTCATGATTCATGATTCGATTCATGATTCATGATTCATGATTCAATTCATGATTCATGATTCATTTCATGATTCATGATTCAATTCATGATTCAATTCATGATTCAATTTATGATTCATAATTCATGATTCAATTCATGATTCAATTTATGATTCATGATTCATGATTCAATTCATGATTCATGATTCATGATTCAATTCATGATTCATGATTCAATTCATGATTCATGATTTATGAATTATGAATCAATTCATGATTCAATTCATGATTCATGATTCAGTTCATGATTCATTTCATGATTCATGATTCAATTCAAGATTCATGATTCAATTCATGATTCATTTCAAGATTCATGATTCCTGATTCAATTCATGATTCATGATTCAATTAATGATTCTTGATTCATTTCATGATTCATAATTCATGATTCAATTCATGATTCATGATTCAATTCATGATTCATGATTCAATTCATGAATCATGATTTGATTCATGATTCATGATTCAATTCATGATTCAATTCTTGTTTCAATTAATAATTCAATTCATGATTCATGATTCAATTCATGATTCATGATTCATGATTCAATGCATGATTCATGATTCATGATTCAATGCATGATTCAATTCATAATTCAATTCATGATTCATGATTCGATTCATGATTCATGTTTGAATTCATGATTCAATTCATGATTCATTTCATGATTCATGATTCAATTCATGATTCATGATTCAATTCATGATTCATGATTCGATTCATGATTCATGATTCATGATTCAATTCATGATTCATTTCATGATTCATGATTTAATTTATGATTCATGATTCATGATTCAATTCATGATTAATGATTCAATTCATGATTCATGATTCATTTTATGATTCATGATTCATGATTTAATTCATAATTCATGATTCAATTCATGATTCCATTCATGATTCATGATTCAATTCATGATTCATGACTCATGATTCAATTCATGATTCATGATTCAATTCATGATTCATGATTCATGATTCTATTCATGATTCGATTCATGATTCATGATTCAATTCATGATTCATGATTTGATTCATGATTCATGATTCAATTTTTAATTCATGATTTGATTCATGATTCATGATTACATTTATGGTTCATGAGTCTTGATTCAATTTATGATTTATTTCATGATTCATGATTCGATTCATGATTCATGATTCATGATTCAATTCATAATTCATGATTCAATTCATGATTCAATTCATGATGCATGATTCAATTTGTGATTCATGATTCAATTCATGATTCATGATTCATGATTCGATTTATGATTCATGATTCAATTCATGATGCATGATTCAATTTGTGATTCATGATTCAATTCATGATTCATGATTCATTTTGTGATTCATGATTCAATTCATGATTCATGATTCATTTCATGATTCATGATTCCTGATTCAATTCATGATTCATGATTCAATTCATGATTCATGATTCATGATTCAATTCATGATTCGATTCATGATTCATGATTCATGATTCAATTTATGATTCATGATTCGTTTCATTAATCATGATTCAATTCTTGAATCATGATTCGATTTATGATTCATGATTAAATTCATGATTCATGATTTATGATTGAATTCATGATTCAAGATTTATTTCATGATTCTATTCATGGTTCATGAATCTTGATTCAATTCATGATTTATTTCATGATTCATAATTCGATTCATGATTCATGATTCAATTCATGAATCAAGATTCGATTCATGATTTATGTTTCAATTCATGATTCAATTCTTGATTCAATTCATAATTCATTTCATGATTCATGATTCAATTCATGATTCATGATTCAATTCTTGATTTATGATTCATGATTCATGATTCAATTCATGATACATGATTCAATTCATGATTCATGATTCATTTCATGATTCATGATTCAATTCATGATTCGATTCATGATTCATAAGTCAATTCATAAATTCATGATTCGATTCATGATTCATGTTTCAATTCTTGATTCATGATTCATGATTTGAATTATGATTCATGATTAAATTCATGATTCATGATTTATGATTCAATTCATGATTCATGATTTATGATTCAATTCATGATTCAAGATTTATTTCATGAATCAATTCATGGTTCATGAATCTTGATTCAATTCATGATTTATTTCATGATTCATGATTCGATTCATGATTCAATTCATGATTCAATTCATGATTTATGATTCAATTCATGATTTAATTCATGATTCATGATTCATGATTCATGATTCGATTTATAATTCATGATTCGATTTATAATTCATGATTCAATTCATGATGCATAATTCAATTTGTGATTCATGATTTAATTCATGATTCATGATTCATTTCATGATTCATTTCATGATTCATGATTCATGATTCATGAGTCAATTCATAATTCATGATTCATGATTTAATTCATGATTCAATTCATGATTCAATTTATGATTCATAATTCATGATTCAATTCATGATTCAATTCATGATTCATGATTCAAGATTCAATTCATGATTCATGATTCAATTCATGATTCATGTTTCAATTCATGATTCATGATTCAATGCATGATTCAATTCTTGATTCAATTCATTATTCAATTCATGATTCATGATTCAATTCATGATTCGATTCATGATTCATGATTCATGATTCGAATTATGATTCATGATTAAATTCATGATTCATGATTTATGATTCAATTCATGATTCATGATTTATTTCATGATTCAATTCATGGTTCATGAATCTTGATTCAATTCATGATTTATTTCATGATTCATGATTCGATTCATGATTCATGATTCATGATTCAATTCATGAGTAAAATCATGATTTATTTCATGATTCATGATTCGATTCATGATTCATGATTCAATTTTTGATTTATGATTCATGATTCATGATTTAATTCATGATTCATAATTCAATTCATGATTCATGATTCGATTCATGATTCATGTTTGAATTCATGATTCAATTCATGATTCATTTCATGATTCATGATTCAATTTATGATTCATGATTCAATCCATGATTCATGATTCGATTCATGATTCATGATTCAATTCATGATTCATGATTCATTTCATGATTCTTTTCATGATTCATGATTTAATTCATGATTCATGATTCATGATTCAATTCATGATTAATGATTCAATTCATGATTCATGATTCATTTTATGATTCATGATTCATGATTCAATTCATGATTCATGATTCAATTCATCATTCATGATTCAATTCATCATTCAATTCATGATTCATGACTCATGATTCAATTCATGATTCATGATTCAATTCATGATTCATGATTCAATTCATCATTCATGATTCATGATTCAATTCATGATTCAATACATGATTCATGATTCGATTCATGATTCATAATTCAATTCATGATTCATGATTCATGATTCAATTCATGAATCGATTCATGATTCATGATTCAATTCATGATTCATGATTCATGATTCAATTCATTATTCATGATTCAATTCATGATTCATTAATCATGATTCAATTCATGATTCATGATTTATGATTAAATTCATGATTCGATTCATGATTCATAATTCGATATATGATTCATGATTAAACTCATAATTCATGTTTTATGATTCAATTCATGATTCATGATTCGATTCATGATTTAATGATTCAATTCTTGATTCATGATTCGATTCATGATTCATGATTACATTTATGGTTCATGAATCAAGATTCAATTTATGATTTATTTCATGATTCATGATTTGATTCATGATTCATGATTCATGATTCAATTCATGATTCAATTCAGGATTTATGATTCAATTCATGATTCATGATGCATGATTCAATTCATGATTCATGATTCATGATTCGATTTATGATTCATGATTCAATTCATGATGCATGATTCAATTTGTGATTCATGATTCAATTCATGATTCATGATTCATTTTGTGATTCATGATTCAATTCATGATTCATGATTCATTTCATGATTCATTTCAGGATTCATGATTCCTGATTCAATTCATGATTCATGATTCAATTCATGATTCATGATTCATGATTCAATTCATGATTCGATTCATGATTCATGATTCATGATTCAATTTATGATTCATGATTTGTTTCATTAATCATGATTCAATTCTTGATTCATGATTCGATTTATGATTCATGATTAAATTCATGATTCATGATTTATGATTGAATTCATGATTCATGATTTATTTCATGATTCAATTCATGGTTCATGAATCTTGATTCAATTCATGATTTATTTCATGATTCATAATTCGATTCATGATTCATGATTCAATTCATGAGTCATGATTCATTTCATGATTCAATTCATGATTTATGATTCATGATTCGATTCATGATTCATGATTCAATTCATGATTCATGATTCAATTCATGATTCGTGATTCATGATTCATGATTCAATTCATGATTCATGATTCGATTCATGATTCATGATTCATGATTCAATTCATGATTCAATTCATGATTCAATTTATGATTCATAATTCATGATTCAATTCATGATTCAATTTATGATTCATGATTCATGATTCAATTCATGATTCATGATTCATGATTCAATTCATGATTCATGATTCAATTCATGATTCATGATTTATGAATTATGAATCAATTCATGATTCAATTCATGATTCATGATTCAGTTCATGATTCATTTCATGATTCATGATTCAATTCAAGATTCATGATTCAATTCATGATTCATTTCAAGATTCATGATTCCTGATTCAATTCATGATTCATGATTCAATTAATGATTCTTGATTCATTTCATGATTCATAATTCATGATTCAATTCATGATTCATGATTCAATTCATGATTCATGATTCAATTCATGAATCATGATTTGATTCATGATTCATGATTCAATTCATGATTCAATTCTTGTTTCAATTAATAATTCAATTCATGATTCATGATTCAATTCATGATTCATGATTCATGATTCAATGCATGATTCATGATTCATGATTCAATGCATGATTCAATTCATAATTCAATTCATGATTCATGATTCGATTCATGATTCATGTTTGAATTCATGATTCAATTCATGATTCATTTCATGATTCATGATTCAATTCATGATTCATGATTCAATTCATGATTCATGATTCGATTCATGATTCATGATTCATGATTCAATTCATGATTCATTTCATGATTCATGATTTAATTTATGATTCATGATTCATGATTCAATTCATGATTAATGATTCAATTCATGATTCATGATTCATTTTATGATTCATGATTCATGATTTAATTCATGATTCATGATTCAATTCATGATTCCATTCATGATTCATGATTCAATTCATGATTCATGACTCATGATTCAATTCATGATTCATGATTCAATTCATGATTCATGATTCATGATTCTATTCATGATTCGATTCATGATTCATGATTCAATTCATGATTCATGATTTGATTCATGATTCATGATTCAATTTTTAATTCATGATTCGATTCATGATTCATGATTACATTTATGGTTCATGAGTCTTGATTCAATTTATGATTTATTTCATGATTCATGATTCGATTCATGATTCATGATTCATGATTCAATTCATGATTCATGATTCAATTCATGATTCAATTCATGATGCATGATTCAATTTGTGATTCATGATTCAATTCATGATTCATGATTCATGATTCGATTTATGATTCATGATTCAATTCATGATGCATGATTCAATTTGTGATTCATGATTCAATTCATGATTCATGATTCATTTTGTGATTCATGATTCAATTCATGATTCATGATTCATTTCATGATTCATGATTCCTGATTCAATTCATGATTCATGATTCATGATTCATGATTCAATTTATGATTCATGATTCGTTTCATTAATCATGATTCAATTCTTGAATCATGATTCGATTTATGATTCATGATTAAATTCATGATTCATGATTTATGATTGAATTCATGATTCAAGATTTATTTCATGATTCAATTCATGGTTCATGAATCTTGATTCAATTCATGATTTATTTCATGATTCATAATTCGATTCATGATTCATGATTCAATTCATGAGTCATGATTCATTTCATGATTCATTTCATGAATTAATTCATGATTTATGATTCATGATTCGATTCATGATTCATGATTCAATTCATGATTCATGATTCAATTCATGATTCGTGATTCATGATTCAATTCATGATTCATGATTCAATTCATGATTCTTGATTCATTTCATGATTCATGATTCAATTCATGATTCAATTCATGATTCAACTTATGATTTATAATTCATGATTCAATTCATGATTCAATTCATGATTCATGATTCATGATTCAATTCATGATTCATGATTCAATTCATGAATCATGATTCGATTCATGATTTATGTTACAATTCATGATTCAATTCTTGATTCAATTCATAATTCATTTCATGATTCATGATTCAATTCATGATTCATGATTCAATTCTTGATTTATGATTCATGATTTATGATTCAATTCATGATACATGCTTCAATTTATGATTCATGATTCATTTCATGATTCATGATTCAATTCATGATTCGATTCATGATTCATGATTCAATTCTTGATTCATGATTCATGATTTGAATTATGATTCATGATTAAATTCATGATTCATGATTTATGATTCAATTCATGATTCATGATTTATAATTCATGATTCAATTCATGATGCATGATTCAATTTGTGATTCATGATTTAATTCATGATTCATGATTCATTTCATGATTCATTTCATGATTCATGATTCAATTTATGATTCATAAATGTCAAATCATGATTCATGATTCATTTCATAATTCATGATTTAATTCATGATTGAATTCATGATTGAATTTATGATTCATAATTCATGATTCAATTCATGATTCAATTCATGATTCATGATTCATGATTCAATTCATGATTCATGATTCAATTCATGATTCATGATTCAATGCATGATTCAATTCTTGATTCAATTCATAATTCAATTCATGATTCATGATTCAATTCATGATTCAATTCATGATTTATGATTCAATTCATGATTTATTTCATGATTCATGATTCGATTTATGATTCATGATTCAATTCATGATTCAATTCATGATTTATGATTCAATTCATGATTCATGATTCATGATTTAATTCATGATTCATGATTCATGATTCATGATTCGATTTATAATTCATGATTCAATTCATGATGCATGACTCAATTTGTGATTCATGATTTAATTCATGATTCATGATTCATTTCATGATTCATTTCATGATTCACTATTCATGATTCAATTCACGATTCATGAGTCAATTCATGATTCATGATTCATTTCATGATTCATGATTCATTTCATGATTCATGATTTAATTCATGATTCAATTCATGATTCAATTTATGATTCATAATTCATGATTCAATTCATGATTCAATTCATGATTCATGATTCATGATTCAATTCATGATTCATGATTCAATTCATGATTCATGATTCAATGCATGATTTAATTCTTGATTCAATTCATAATTCAATTCATGATTCATGATTCAATTCATGATTCGATTCATGATTCAATTCATAATTCAATTCATGATTCATAATTCAATTCATGATTCATGATTCGATTCATGATTCATGTTTGAATTCATGATTCAATTCATGATTCATTTCATGATTCATGATTCAATTCATGATTCGATTTATGATTCATGATTCAATACATGATTCATGATTCAATTCATGATTCATGATTCAATTCAAAATTCATGATTGAATTCATGATTCATTTCATGATTCATGATTCATGATTCAATTCATGATTCAATTCATTATTCAACTTACGATTTATAATTCATGATTCAATTCATGATTCAATTCATGATTCATGATTCATGATTCAATTCATGATTCATGATTTGATTCATGATTCATCATTCATCATTCAATTAATGATTCATGATTCAATTCATGATTCAATTTATGATTTATGATTCCTGATTTAATTCATGATTCATGATTCAATTCATGATTCATGATTCCTTTCATGATTCATGATTCAATTCATGATTCAATTCATGATTCAATTCATGATTCAATTCATGATTCAATTTATGATTTATGATTCCTGATTTAATTCATGATTCATGATTCAATTCATGATTCATGATTCCTTTCATGATTCATGATTCAATTCATGATTCAATTCATGATTCAATTTATGATTCATGATTCAATTCAAGATTCATGATTCATGATTCAATTCATGATTCATGATTCAATTCATGATTCTTGATTCATTTCATGATTCATGATTCAATTCATGATTCAATTCATGATTCAACTTATGATTTATAATTCATGATTCAATTCATGATTCAATTCATGATTCATGATTCATGATTCAATTCATGATTCATGATTCAATTCATGAATCATGATTCGATTCATGATTTATGTTACAATTCATGATTCAATTCTTGATTCAATTCATAATTCATTTCATGATTCATGATTCAATTCATGATTCATGATTCAATTCTTGATTTATGATTCATGATTTATGATTCAATTCATGATACATGCTTCAATTTATGATTCATGATTCATTTCATGATTCATGATTCAATTCATGATTCGATTCTTGATTCATGATTCAATTCTTGATTCATGATTTGAATTATGATTCATGATTAAATTCATGATTCATGATTTATGATTCAATTCATGATTCATGATTTATAATTCATGATTCAATTCATGATGCATGATTCAATTTGTGATTCATGATTTAATTCATGATTCATGATTCATTTCATGATTCATTTCATGATTCATGATTCAATTTATGATTCATAAATGTCAAATCATGATTCATGATTCATTTCATAATTCATGATTTAATTCATGATTGAATTCATGATTGAATTTATGATTCATAATTCATGATTCAATTCATGATTCAATTCATGATTCATGATTCATGATTCAATTCATGATTCATGATTCAATTCATGATTCATGATTCAATGCATGATTCAATTCTTGATTCAATTCATAATTCAATTCATGATTCATGATTCAATTCATGATTCAATTCATGATTTATGATTCAATTCATGATTTATTTCATGATTCATGATTTGATTCATGATTCATGATTCAATTCATGATTCAATTCATGATTTATGATTCAATTCATGATTCATGATTCATGATTTAATTCATGATTCATGATTCATGATTCATGATTCGATTTATAATTCATGATTCAATTCATGATGCATGACTCAATTTGTGATTCATGATTTAATTCATGATTCATGATTCATTTCATGATTCATTTCATGATTCACTATTCATGATTCAATTCACGATTCATGAGTCAATTCATGATTCATGATTCATTTCATGATTCATGATTCATTTCATGATTCATGATTTAATTCATGATTCAATTCATGATTCAATTTATGATTCATAATTCATGATTCAATTCATGATTCAATTCATGATTCATGATTCATGATTCAATTCATGATTCATGATTCAATTCATGATTCATGATTCAATGCATGATTTAATTCTTGATTCAATTCATAATTCAATTCATGATTCATGATTCAATTCATGATTCGATTCATGATTCATGATTCGATATATGATTCATGATTAAATTCATGATTCATAATTTATGATTCAATTCATGATTCATGATTCATGATTCAATTCATGATTCGATTCATGATTTATGATTCAATTCATGATTCATGATTTGATTCATGATTCATGATTCAATTTTTAATTCATGATTCGATTCATGATTCATGATTAAATTCATGATTCATGATTTATGATTCAATTCATGATTCATGATTTATTTCATGATTCAATTCATTATTTATTTCATGATTCATGATTTGATTCATGATTCATGATTCAAAATTCAATTCATGATTCAATTCAGGATTTATGATTCAATTCATGATTCATGATTCATTTCATGATTCATGATTCGATTTATGATTCATGATTCAATTCATGATGCATGATTCAATTCGTGATTCATGATTTAATTCATGATTCATGATTCATTTCATGATTCATTTCATGATTCATGATTCGATTTATGATTCATGATTCAATTCATGATGCATGATTCAATTCGTGATTCCTGAATCAATTCATGATTCATGATTCAATTCATGATTCATGATTCATTTCATGATTCATGATTCAATTCATGATTCGATTCATGATTTATGATTCATTTCATGATTCATGATTCGATTCATGATTCATGATTCAATTCATGATGCATGATTCAATTTGTGATTCCTGATTCAATTCATGATTCATGATTCAATTCATGATTCATGATTCATTTCATGATTCATGATTCAATTCATGATTCGATTCATGATTTATGATTCATTTCATGATTCATGATTCGATTCATGATTCATAATTCAATTCATGATTCATGATTCATGATTCGAATTATGATTGATGATTAAATTCATGATTCATGATTTTTGATTCAATTCATGATTCATGATTTATTTCATGATTCAATTCATGGTTCATGAATCTTGATTCAATTCATGATTCAATTCATGATTTATTTCATGATTCATGATTCGATTCATGATTCATGATTCAATTCTTGATTTATGATTCATGATTCGAATTATGATTCATGATTAAATTCATGATTCATGATTTATGATTCAATTCATGGTTCATGAATCTTTATTCAATTCATGATTTATTTCATGATTCATGATTCGATTCATTATTCATGATTCAATTCATGCTTCATGATTCAATTCATGATTCATGATTCAATTCATGATTCATGATTCATGATTCGATTCATGATTCATGATTCAATTCATGATTCATGATTCAATACATGATTCGTGATTCATGATTCATGATTCAATTCATGATTCATGATTTGATTCATGATTCATGATTCATGATTCAATTCATGATTCATGATTCGATTTATGATTCATGGTTCAATTCATGATTCATGATTCAATTCATGATTCATGATTCATTTCATGATTCATGATTGAATTCAAAATTTATGATTCAATTCATGATTCATTTCATGATTCAACTTATGATTTATAATTTATGATTCAATTCATGATTCAATTCATGATTCATGATTCATGATTCAATTCATGATTCATGATTCAATTCATGATTCATGATTCAATTCATGATTTATCATTCATGATTCAATTCATGATTCATGATTCAATTCATGATTCAATTTATGATTCATGATTCCTGATTAAATTCATGATTCATGATTCAATTCATGATTCATGATTCAATTCATGATTCATGATTCATTTTATGATTCATGATTCAATTCATGACTCAATTCATGATTCAACTTATGATTTATAATTCATGATTCAATTCATGATAAAATTCATGATTCATGATTCATGATTCGATTCATGATTTATGTTTCAATTCATGATTCAATTCTTGATTCAATTCATGATTCAATTCTTGATTCAATTCATAATTCAATTCATGATTCATGATTCGATTAATGATTCATGTTTGAATTCATGATTCAATTCATGATTCATTTCATGATTCATGATTCAATTCATGATTCATGATTCGATTCATGATTCATGATTCATGATTCAATTCATGATTCATGATTCGATTTATGATTCATGATTCAATTCATGATTCATGATTCAATTCATGATTCATGATTCAATTCAAGATTCATGATTCAATTCATGATTAATTTCATGATTTATGATTCATGATTCAATTCATGATTCAATTCATGATTCAACTTATGATTTATAATTCATGATTCAATTCATGATTCAATTCATGATTCATGATTCATGATTCAATTCATGATTCATGATTCAATTCATGATTCATGATTTGATTCATTATTCATCATTCATCATTTAATTAATGATTCATGATTCAATTCATGATTCAATTTATGATTCATGATTCAATTCATGATTTATCATTCATCATTCAATTCATGATTCATGATTCAATTCATGATTCAATTTATGATTCATGATTCCTGATTCAATTCATGATTCAAGATTCAATTCATGATTCATGATTCATTTCATGATTCATGATTCAAAATTCAATTCATGATTCAATTCAGGATTAATGATTCAATTCATGATTCATGATTCATGATTCAATTCATGATTCGATTCATGATTTATGATTCAATTCATGATTCATGATTTGATTCATGATTCATGATTCAATTTTTAATTCATGATTCGATTCATGATTCATGATTAAATTCATGATTCATGATTTATGATTCAATTCATGATTCATGATTTATTTCATGATTCAATTCATTATTTATTTCATGATTCATGATTCGATTCATGATTCATAATTCAAAATTCAATTCATGATTCAATTCAGGATTTATGATTCAATTCATGATTCATGATTCATTTCATGATTCATTTCATGATTCATGATTCGATTTATGATTCATGATTCAATTCATGATGCATGATTCAATTCGTGATTCATGATTCAATTCATGATTCATGATTCATTTCATGATTCATGATTCGATTTATGATTCATGATTCAATTCATGATGCATGATTCAATTCGTGATTCCTGATTCAATTCATGATTCATGATTCAATTCATGATTCATGATTCATTTCATGATTCATGATTCAATTCATGATTCGATTCATGATTTATGATTCATTTCATGATTCATGATTCGATTCATGATTCATGATTCAATTCATGATGCATGATTCAATTCGTGATTCCTGATTCAATTCATGATTCATGATTCAATTCATGATTCATGATTCATTTCATGATTCATGATTCAATTCATGATTCGATTCATGATTTATGATTCATTTCATGATTCATGATTCGATTCATGATTCATGATTCAATTCATGATTCATGATTCGAATTATGATTGATGATTAAATTCATGATTCATGATTTTTGATTCAATTCATGATTCATGATTTATTTCATGATTCAATTCATGGTTCATGAATCTTGATTCAATTCATGATTCAATTCATGATTTATTTCATGATTCATGATTCGATTCATGATTCATGATTCAATTCTTGATTTATGATTCATGATTTAATTCATGATTCAATTCTTGAATCATGATTCATGATTCGAATTATGATTCATGATTAAATTCATGATTCATGATTTATGATTCAATTCATGGTTCATGAATCTTTATTCAATTCATGATTTATTTCATGATTCATGATTCGATTCATGATTCATGATTCAATTCATGATTCATGATTCAATTCATGATTCATGATTCATGATTCGATTCATGATTCATGATTCAATTTATGATTTATGATTCAATACATGATTCGTGATTCATGATTCATGATTCAATTCATGATTCATGATTCGATTCATGATTCATGATTCATGATTCAATTCATGATTCATGATTCGATTTATGATTCATGATTCAATTCATGATTCATGATTCAATTCATGATTCATGATTCATTTCATGATTCATGATTGAATTCAAAATTTATGATTCAATTCATGATTCATTTCATGATTCAACTTATGATTTATAATTCATGATTCAATTCATGATTCAATTCATGATTCATGATTCATGATTCAATTCATGATTCATGATTCAATTCATGATTCATGATTCAATTCATGATTTATCATTCATCATTCAATTCATGATTCATGATTCAATTCATGATTCAATTTATGATTCATTATTCCTGATTCAATTCATGATTCATGATTCAATTCATGATTCATGATTCATTTCATGATTCATGATTCAATTCATGATTCAATTCATGATTCAATTTATGATTCATGATTCAATTCAAGATTCATGGTTCATGATTCAATTCATGATTCATGATTCAATTCATGATTCAATTCATGATTTATGATTCAATTCATGATTTATTTCATGATTCATGATTCGATTCATGATTCATGATTCAATTCATGATTCAATTCATGATTTATGATTCAATTCATGATTCATGATTCATGATTTAATTCATGATTCATGATTCATGATTCATGATTCGATTTATAATTCATGATTCAATTCATGATGCATGACTCAATTTGTGATTCATGATTTAATTCATGATTCATGATTCATTTCATGATTCACTATTCATGATTCAATTCACGATTCATGAGTCAATTCATGATTCATGATTCATTTCATGATTCATGATTCATTTCATGATTCATGATTTAATTCATGATTCAATTCATGATTCAATTTATGATTCATAATTCATGATTCAATTCATGATTCAATTCATGATTCATGATTCATGATTCAATTCATGATTCATGATTCAATTCATGATTCATGATTCAATGCATGATTTAATTCTTGATTCAATTCATAATTCAATTCATGATTCATGATTCAATTCATGATTCGATTCATGATTCATGATTCATGATTCGATATATAATTCATGATTAAATTCATGATTCATAATTTATGATTCAATTCATGATTCATGATTCATGATTCAATTCATGATTCGATTCATGATTTATGATTCAATTCATGATTCATGATTTGATTCATGATTCATGATTCAATTTTTAATTCATGATTCGATTCATGATTCATGATTAAATTTATGATTCATGATTTATGATTCAATTCATGATTCATGATTCATTTCATGATTCATGATTGAATTCAAAATTTATGATTCAATTCATGATTCATTTCATGATTCAACTTATGATTTATAATTCATGATTCAATTCATGATTCAATTCATGATTCATGATTCATGATTCAATTCATGATTCATGATTCAATTCATGATTCATGATTCAATTCATGATTTATCATTCATCATTCAATTCATGATTCATGATTCAATTCATGATTCAATTTATGATTCATGATTCCTGATTCAATTCATGATTCATGATTCAATTCATGATTCATGATTAATTTCATGATTCATGATTCAATTCATGATTCAATTCATGATTCAATTTATGATTCATGATTCAATTCAAGATTCATGGTTCATGATTCAATTCATGATTCATGATTCAATTCATGATTCAATTCATGATTTATGATTCAATTCATGATTTATTTCATGATTCATGATTCGATTCATGATTCATGATTCAATTCATGATTCAATTCATGATTTATGATTCAATTCATGATTCATGATTTAATTCATGATTCATGATTCCTGATTCATGATTCGATTTATAATTCATGATTCAATTCATGATGCATGACTCAATTTGTGATTCATGATTTAATTCATGATTCATGATTCATTTCATGATTCATTTCATGATTCACTATTCATGATTCAATTCACGATTCATGAGTCAATTCATGATTCATGATTCATTTCATGATTCATGATTCATTTCATGATTCATGATTTAATTCATGATTCAATTCATGATTCAATTTATGATTCATAATTCATGATTCAATTCATGATTCAATTCATGATTCATGATTCATGATTCAATTCATGATTCATGATTCAATTCATGATTCATGATTCAATGCATGATTTAATTCTTGATTCAATTCATAATTCAATTCATGATTCATGATTCAATTCATGATTCGATTCATGATTCATGATTCATGATTCGATATATGATTCATGATTAAATTCATGATTCATAATTTATGATTCAATTCATGATTCATGATTCATGATTCAATTCATGATTCGATTCATGATTTATGATTCAATTCATGATTCATGATTTGATTCATGATTCATGATTCAATTTTTAATTCATGATTCGATTCATGATTCATGATTAAATTTATGATTCATGATTTATGATTCAATTCATGATTCATGATTTATTTCATGATTCAATTCATTATTTATTTCATGATTCATGATTCGATTCATGATTCATGATTCAAAATTCAATTCATGATTCAATTCAGGATTTATGATTCAATTCATGATTCATGATTCATTTCATAATTCATGATTCGATTTATGATTCATGATTCAATTCATGATGCATGATTCAATTCGTGATTCATGATTTAATTCATGATTCATGATTCATTTTATGATTCATTTCATGATTCATGATTCGATTTATGATTCATGATTCAATTCATGATGCATGATTCAATTCGTGATTCCTGAATCAATTCATGATTCATGATTCAATTCATGATTCATGATTCATTTCATGATTCATGATTCAATTCATGATTCGATTCATGATTTATGATTCATTTCATGATTCATGATTCGATTCATGATTCATGATTCAATTCATGATGCATGATTCAATTTGTGATTCCTGATTCAATTCATGATTCATGATTCAATTCATGATTCATGATTCATTTCATGATTCATGATTCAATTCATGATTCGATTCATGATTTATGATTCATTTCATGATTCATGATTCGATTCATGATTCATGATTCAATTCATGATTCATGATTCATGATTCGAATTATGATTGATGATTAAATTCATGATTCATGATTTTTGATTCAATTCATGATTCATGATTTATTTCATGATTCAATTCATGGTTCATGAATCTTGATTCAATTCATGATTTATTTCATGATTCATGATTCGATTCATGATTCATGATTCAATTCTTGATTTATGATTCATGATTTAATTCATGATTCAATTCTTGAATCATGATTCATGATTCGAATTATGATTCATGATTAAATTCATGATTCATGATTTATGATTCAATTCATGGTTCATGAATCTTTATTCAATTCATGATTTATTTCATGATTCATGATTCGATTCATGATTCATGATTCAATTCATGATTCATGATTCAATTCATGATTCATGATTCAATTCATGATTCATGATTCATGATTCGATTCATGATTCATGATTCAATTCATGATTCATGATTCAATACATGATTCGTGATTCATGATTCATGATTCAATTCATGATTCATGATTAGATTCATGATTCATGATTCATGATTCAATTCATGATTCATGATTCGATTTATGATTCATGATTCAATTCATGATTCATGAATCAATTCATGATTCATGATTCATTTCATGATTCAACTTATGATTTATAATTTATGATTCAATTCATGATTCAATTCATGATTCATGATTCATGATTCAATTCATGATTCATGATTCAATTCATGATTCATGATTCAATTCATGATTTATCATTCATCATTCAATTCATGATTCATGATTCAATTCATGATTCAATTTATGATTCATGATTCCTGATTAAATTCATGATTCATGATTCAATTCATGATTCATGATTCAATTCATGATTCATGATTCATTTTATGATTCATGATTCAATTCATGATTCAATTCATGATTCAACTTATGATTTATAATTCATGATTCAATTCATGATAAAATTCATGATTCATGATTCATGATTCGATTCATGATTTATGTTTCAATTCATGATTCAATTCTTGATTCAATTCATGATTCAATTCTTGATTCAATTCATAATTCAATTCATGATTCATGATTCGATTCATGATTCATGTTTGAATTCATGATTCAATTCATGATTCATTTCATGATTCATGATTCAATTCATGATTCATGATTCGATTCATGATTCATGATTCATGATTCAATTCATGATTCATGATTCGATTTATGATTCATGATTCAATTCATGATTCATGATTCAATTCATGATTCATGATTCAATTCAAAATTCATGATTCAATTCATGATTAATTTCATGATTTATGATTCATGATTCAATTCATGATTCAATTCATGATTCAACTTATGATTTATAATTCATGATTCAATTCATGATTCAATTCATGATTCATGATTCAATTCATGATTCATGATTCAATTCATGATTCATGATTTGATTCATTATTCATCATTCATCATTTAATTAATGATTCATGATTCAATTCATGATTCAATTTATGATTCATGATTCAATTCATGATTTATCATTCATCATTCAATTCATGATTCATGATTTAATTCATGATTCAATTTATGATTCATGATTCCTGATTCAATTCATGATTCAAGATTCAATTCATGATTCATGATTCATTTCATGATTCATGATTCAAAATTCAATTCATGATTCAATTCAGGATTAATGATTCAATTCATGATTCATGATTCATGATTCAATTCATGATTCGATTCATGATTTATGATTCAATTCATGATTCATGATTTGATTCATGATTCATGATTCAATTTTAATTCATGATTCGATTCATGATTCAATTCATGATTCGATTCATGATTTATGATTCAATTCATGATTCATGATTAAATTCATGATTCATGATTTATTATTCAATTCATGATTCATGATTTATTTCATGATTCAATTCATTATTTATTTAATGATTCATGATTCGATTCATGATTCATGATTCAAAATTCAATTCATGATTCAATTCAGGATTTATGATTCAATTCATGATTCATGATTCATTTCATGATTCATTTCATGATTCATGATTCGATTTATGATTCATGATTCAATTCATGATGCATGATTCAATTCGTGATTCATGATTCAATTCATGATTCATTTCATGATTCATGATTCGATTTATGATTCATGATTCAATTCATGATGCATGATTCAATTCGTGATTCCTGATTCAATTCATGATTCATGATTCAATTCATGATTCATGATTCATTTCATGATTCATGATTCAATTCATGATTCGATTCATGATTTATGATTCATTTCATGATTCATGATTCGATTCATGATTCATGATTCAATTCATGATGCATGATTCAATTCGTGATTCCTGATTCAATTCATGATTCATGATTCAATTCATGATTCATGATTCATTTCATGATTCATGATTCAATTCATGATTCGATTCATGATTTATGATTCATTTCATGATTCATGATTCGATTCATGATTCATGATTCAATTCATGATTCATGATTCATGATTCGAATTATGATTGATGATTAAATTCATGATTCATGATTTTTGATTCAATTCATGATTCATGATTTATTTCATGATTCAATTCATGGTTCATGAATCTTGATTCAATTTATGATTTATTTCATGATTCATGATTCGATTCATGATTCATGATTCAATTCTTGATTTATGATTCATGATTTAATTCATGATTCAATTCTTGAATCATGATTCATGATTCGAATTATGATTCATGATTAAATTCATGATTCATGATTTATGATTCAATTCATGGTTCATGAATCTTTATTCAATTCATGATTTATTTCATGATTCATGATTCGATTCATGATTCATGATTCAATTCATGATTCATGATTCAATTCATGATTCAATTCATGATTCATGATTCATGATTCGATTTATGATTCATGATTCAATTTATGATTCATGATTCAATACATGATTCGTGATTCATGATTCATGATTCAATTCATGATTCATGATTCGATTCATGATTCATGATTCATGATTCAATTCATGATTCATGATTCGATTTATGATTCATGATTCAATTCATGATTCATGATTCAATTCATGATTCATGATTCATTTCATGATTCATGATTGAATTCAAAATTTATGATTCAATTCATGATTCATTTCATGATTCAACTTATGATTTATAATTCATGATTCAATTCATGATTCAATTCATGATTCATGATTCATGATTCAATTCATGATTCATGATTCAATTCATGATTCATGATTCAATTCATGATTTATCATTCATCATTCAATTCATGATTCATGATTCAATTCATGATTCAATTTATGATTCATGATTCCTGATTCAATTCATGATTCATGATTCAATTCATGATTCATGATTCATTTCATGATTCATGATTCAATTCATGATTCAATTCATGATTCAATTTATGATTCATGATTCAATTCAAGATTCATGGTTCATGATTCAATTCATGATTCATGATTCAATTCATGATTCAATTCATGATTTATGATTCAATTCATGATTCATGATTCGTGATTTAATTCATGATTCATGATTCATGATTCATGATTCGATTTATAATTCATGATTCAATTCATGATGCATGACTCAATTTGTGATTCATGATTTAATTCATGATTCATGATTCATTTCATGATTCATTTCATGATTCATTTCAGGATAAACTATTCATGATTCAATTCACGATTCATGAGTCAATTCATGATTCATGATTCATTTCATGATTCATGATTCATTTCATGATTCATGATTTAATTCATGATTCAATTCATGATTCAATTTATGATTCATAATTCATGATTCAATTCATGATTCAATTCATGATTCATGATTCATGATTCAATTCATGATTCATGATTCAATTCATGATTCATGATTCAATGCATGATTTAATTCTTGATTCAATTCATAATTCAATTCATGATTCATGATTCAATTCATGATTCGATTCATGATTCATGATTCATGATTCGATATATGATTCATGATTAAATTCATGATTCATAATTTATGA